>NC_052309.1:80794-150572 GCF_016432855.1 Salvelinus namaycush
CCTTAGCTCTGGCATCTTCCCCAATATTTGGAACCAAGGACTGATCACCCAATCCACAAAAGTGGAGACAAATTTGACCCCAATAACTACCGTGGAATATGCGTCAACAGTAACCTTGGGAAAATCTCTGCATTATCATTAACAGCAGACTCGTACATTTCCTCAATGAAAACAATGTACTGAGCAAATGTCAAATTGGCTTTTTACCAAATTACCGTACAACAGACCATGTAATCACCCTACACACCCTAATTGACAACCAAACAAACCAAAACAAAGGCAAAGTCTTCTCATGCTTTGTTGATTTCAAAAAAGCCTTCGACTCAATTTGGCATGAGGGTCTGCTATACAAATTGATGGAAAGTGGTGTTGGGGGTAAACATACGACATTATAAATCCATGTACACAAACAACAAGTGTGCGGTTAAAATTGGCAAAAAACACACACATTTCTTCAGACAGGGTCGTGGGGTGAGACAGGGATGCAGCTTAAGCCCCACCCTCTCAAACTATATATCAACGAATTGGCGCGGGCACTAGAACAGTCTGCAGCACCCGGTCTCACCCTACTAGAATCCGAAGTCAAATGTCTACTGTTTGCTGATGATCTGGTGCTTCTGTCACCAACCAAGGGAGGCCTACAGCAGCAGCTAGATCTTCTGCACAGATTCTGTCAGACCTGGGCCCTGACAGTAAATCTCAGTAAGACCAAAATAATGGTGTTCCAAAAAAGGTCCAGTCACCAGGACCACAAATTCCATCTAGAACACGTTGTCCCTAGAGCACACAAAAAACTATACATACCTCGGCCTAAACATCAGCACCACAGGTAACTTCCCAAGCTGTGAACGATCTGAGAGACAAGGCAAGAAGGGCCTTCTATGCCATCAAAAGGAACATAAATTTCAACATACCAATTAGGATCTGGCTAAAAATACTTGAATCAGTCATAGAGCCATGCCCTTTATGGTTGTGAGGTCTGGGGTCCGCTCACCAACCAAGATTTCACAAAATGGGACAAACACTAAATTGAGACTCTGCATGCAGAATTCTGCAAAAATATCCTCCGTGTACAACGTAGAACACCAAATAATGCATTTAGAGCAGAATTAGGCCGATACCCACTAATTATCAAAATCCAGAAAAGAGCCGTTAAATTCTACAACCACCTAAAAGGAAGCGATTCCCAAACCTTCCATAACAAAGCCATCACCTACAGAGAGATGAACCTGGAAAGAGTCCCCTAAGCAAGCTGGTCCTAGGCTCTGTTCACAAACACAAACACACCCCACAGAGCCCCAGGACAACAGCACAATTAGACCCAACCAAATCATGAGAAAACAAAAAGTAATTACTTGACACATTGGAAAGAATTAACAAAAAAACAGAGCAAAAATAGAATGCTATTGGCCCTAAACAGAGAGTACACAGTGGCAGAATACCTGACCACTGTGACTGACCCAAACTTAAGGAATGCTTTGACTATGTACAGACTCAGTGAGCATAGCCTTGCTATTGAGAAAGGCCGCCGTAGGCAGACATGGCTCTCAAGAGAAGACAGGCTATGTGCACACTGCCCACAAAATGAGGTGGAAATGAGCTGCACTCCTAACCTCCTGCCCAATGTATGACCATATTAGAGAGACATATTTCCCTAGATACACAGATCCACAAAGAATTTGAAAACAAATCCAATTTTGATAAACTCCCATATCTACTGGAGAAATTCCACAGTGTGCCATCACAGCAGCAAGATTTGTGACCTGTTGCCACAAGAAAAGGGCAACCAGTGAAGAACAAACACATTGTAAATACAACCCATATTTATGCTTATTTATTTTAACTTGTGTGCTTTAACCATTTGTACATTGTTACAACACATGTTATATAATATAACATTTGTCTTTATTGTTTTGAAACTTCTGTATGTGTAATGTTTACTGTTAATTTGTATTGTTTATTTCACTTTTGTATAATATCTACCTCACTTGCTTTGGCAATGTTAACACATGTTTCCCATGCCAATAAAGCCCCTTGAATTGAATTGAATTGAAATTGAGAGAGAGGCACAGAGAGAGAGAAGCACAGAGAGAGAGAAGCACAGAGAGAGAAGCACAGAGAGAGAGAGAGAGAGAGAGAGAGAGAGAGAGAGAGAGAGGGAGAGAGAGAGAGAGAGAGAGAGAGAGAGAAGCACAGAGAGAGAGAGAGAGAGAGAGAAGCACAGAGAGAGAGAGAGAGAGAGAGAAGCACAGAGAGAGAGAGAAGCACAGAGAGAGAAGCACAGAGAGAGAGAGAGAGAGAGAGAAGCACAGAGAGAGAGAAGCACAGAGAGAGAGAAGCACAGAGAGAGAGAGAGAGAGAGAGAGAGAGAGAGAGAGAGAGAGAGAGAGAAGCACAGAGAGGTAGTGACAGATTGAATGATTGAGCAAGGCAGAGAGAGTTTAAAGAGTGAGAGATTGAACGGGGGAGATGGAGAGGGAAAGACTGACATGCTCCTCTGTGTCTATTTCTCTAGATGGCCAACACCGTAACGTCGCTGTGCTGTGTGGTGCTAGCTGCCGTGGTGGTGGCGTACGCTCAGAGACGCAGCCAAACAGGTAAGAACCAACGCTGTAATACTACAATCCTCGGCTCCTCTCCCACCCTTCATACTGTTCTACTGTGAGCTCTGAGCCTGCTCCTTCTCTGCCACCTGACCATGGAGACTGGGTGGGAGATGCATAGCCTCTCCCTCCCTCCCTCCCTCCCTCCCTCCCTCCCCTCCTCCCCTCCCCTCCCTCCCTCCCTCCCTCCCTCCCAAACCTCCCTTCCCTCTCTCCCTCCCTCCCTCCCTCCCTCCTCCCTCCCTCCTCCTCCCTCCCTCCCCTCTCCCTCTCTCCCTTCCCTCCCTCCCCCTCCCTCCCTCCCTCTCTCATCATGCCTCTGTGCACTCTAGGTTGTGGTGGGTGTTTGTGTCAGGAGCTGAGAGCAGAGGTAACTAGAGGTAACACAGTGAGAGGGCGACAGACATACAGTGCTGAGTCGTCTCTCACCTGTCTCTCTGCGTACACCTCCTCTCCCTTTCTCCTCCTCTTTCACAGCCCTCACTCATTCTACACCTCCTCCCCACCCAAAAGTAGTACACTATATAGGGAATATGGTACAATTAAGGAGGTAGCCTTTAATGTTTCCAGTCACAGACATAACCCACTTTAACATAGAACAGCAACACAAGGAGCTGGAGATTTATAATATCTATAGCTACAGTGCATTCGTAAAGTATTCAGACCGCTTGACTTTTCCCACATTTTGTTACGTTACAGTCTTATTCTAATAAATACCCTGATCAATCTACACACAATACCCCAAAATGACAAAGACATTTGTTTATTTTTTTTATTTTTACAGAAATACCTTATTGACATAAGTATTCAGACCCTTTGCTATGAGACTCTAAATTGAGCTCAGGTGCATCCTGTTTCCATTGATCATCCTTGAGATGTTTCCACAACTTGATTGGAGTCCACCTGTGGTAAAATTAAACTGATTGGACATGATTTGGAAAGGCACACACCTGTCTATATAAGGTCCCACAGTTGACAGTGCATGTCTGAGCAAAAACCAAGCCAAGAGGTTGAAGGAATTGTCCGTAGAGCTCAAAGAAAGGATTGTGTCGAGGCACAAATCTGGGGATGGGTACCAAAAAATGTCTGCAGCATTGAAGGTCACCAAGAACACAGTGGCCTCCATCATTCTTTCATGGAATAAGTTTGGAACCACCAAGTATTTTCCAAGAGCTGACCGCCCGGCCAAACTGAGCAATCGGGGGACAAGGGCCTTGGTCAGGGAGGTGACCAAGAACCCGATAGTCACTCTGACAGAGCTCCAGAGTTCCTCTGTGGAGATTTTTGTAATTTTGTAATTTTTATTAGGATCCCAATTAGCTAACACCATTACGCTAGATAGTCTTCCTGGGGGTCGAAAACCAACTACAAGACATTACAAACAACCACAAATCAAGACTTCACAAACACTCAACAAGTAGACAATACAGACAATTAAAATACCTGACAGGAAACACATGTAACATTCAGTTGATGTTCTTTCTACTTCCTGTCCAGTCATATGCTCTATCACATTAGATGCTCTTTCTATTTCCTGTCCAGTCATATGCTCTATCACATTAGATGTTCTTTCTATTTCCTGTCCAGTCATATGGTCTATCTCATTAGATGTTCTTTCTACTTCCTGTCCAGTCATATGGTCTGTCACATTAGATGTTCTTTCTATTTCCTGTCCAGTCATATGGTCTATCACATTAGATGTTCTTTCTATTTCCTGTCCAGTCATATGGTCTATCACATTAGATGTTCTTTAAAAAAAAATCTTGAAGGTGGATTTACTTTTTGCCTGAGAGATATGGACTGGTAAAGAGTTCCATTCAGCTATGGCTCTATTTAAAACTTTAGATTTAAGGGAATTTGTCCTTGGCTTGGGTTGTCTTAGCTGCCCTGAATTTACCTGTCTGGTTAGGTGGTACTGTGTGTTGCTAGTATGTAGTAAATGGATGAAAAATACTGTGGTTTTTTGAAAAATAAAACATTTATAAAGAAAATCAGAAGACTGGATAGTAATTTGTTTTCAACGTGAAGCCATGAGAGATTCTGATGCATCTGGATAATATTCATACAAATAGAGCAATGAAGAGATAATCTGCCAGCCCTGTTTGGATCCATTTGGAGATTTTATATCTTTCTTTGCTGCAGATGACCATATAACTGGACAGTACTCTAAGTGTGATAGGACCAGGGATTGACCATATAACTGGACAGTACTCTAAGTGGGATAGGACCAGGGATTGACCATATAACTGGACAGTACTCTAAGTGTGATAGGTCCAGGGATTGACTGTATAACTGGACAGTACTCTAAGTGTGATAGGTCCAGGGATTGACCGTATAACTGAACAGTACTCTAAGTGTGATAGGTCCAGGGATTGACCGTATAACTGGACAGTACTCTAAGTGTGATAGGACCAGAGATTGACCGTATAACTGGACAGTACTCTAAGTGTGATAGGACCAGAGATTGACCATATAACTGGACAGTACTCTAAGTGTGATAGGACCAGGGATTGACCGTATAACTGGACAGTACTCTAAGTGTGATAGGTCCAGGGATCGACCGTATAACTGGACAGTACTCTAAGTGGGATAGGACCAGGGATTGACCATATAACAGGACAGTACTCTAAGTGTGATAGGACCAGGGATTGACCGTATAACAGGACAGTACTCTGAGTGTGATAGGACCAGGGATTGACCGTATAACTGGACAGTACTCTAAGTGTGATAGGACCAGGGATTGACCATATAACAGAACAAAACTCTAAGTGTTACAGGCCCAGGGATTGACCATATAACAGGACAGTACTCTAAGTGTTACAGGACCAGGGATTGACCATATAACTGGACAGTACTCTAAGTGTGATAGGACCAGGGATTGACCATATAACTGGACAGTACTCTAAGTGTGATAGGACCAGGGATTGACCATATAACTGGACAGTACTCTAAGTGTGATTGGACCAGAGATTGACCATATAACAGGACAGTACTCTAAGTGTGATAGGACCAGGGATTGACCATATAACAGGACAGTACTCTAAGTGTTACAGGACCAGGGATTGACCATATAACAGGACAGTACTCTAAGTGTGATAGGATCATGGATTGACTGTATAACTGGACAGTACTCTAAGTGTGATAGGACCAGGGATTGACCATATAACTGGACAGTACTCTAAGTGTGATAGGACCAGGGATTGACCATATAACTGGACAGTACTCTAAGTGTGATAGGACCAGGGATTGACCATATAACTGGACAGTACTCTAAGTGTCACAGGACCAGGGATTGACCATATAACTGGACAGTACTCTAAGTGTGATAGGACCAGGGATTGACCATATAACTGGACAGTACTCTAAGTGTGATAGGACCAGGGATTGACCATATAACTGGACAGTAGTCTAAGTGTGATAGAACCAGGGATTGAACATATAACTGGACAGTACTCTAAGTGTGATAGGACCAGGGATTGACCATATAACTGGACAGTACTCTAAGTGTGATAGGACCAGGGATTGACCATATAACTGGACAGTACTCTAAGTGTGATAGGACCAGGGATTGACCATATAACTGGACAGTACTCTAAGTGTTACAGGACCAGGGATTGAATCACCTGATTCGGTGTTCCAGATGTTACATTTTTGAACACTTTCTTGTTAATAGCAATTCCCTTATTAATAACAATATGTGTTATTGTGTTCTGATCATGATAAAGCTGCGTCCAACATGGCCCATAGTATTTTATTTTATTCACTTCCTCTACATCCGTTCTATTCATCAACAGATTCATCAGCAAGCATACATCTTGAACCAAATACAATACGTTTCATTTTAGAAATGTTCAACACCAATATGTTCATATCAACCCACTCAGACACAATCCTTCACTGCTCAGTACATTATGATGCTGTGCTATACATTGTAGAGTCATCAGCATACATGACCACTCTTGCTTTTGTTCATTACTGTTCATTACGGTAAATCATTAGTAAAGACGGAGTAGAGAAGGGGGCCTAGGCAGCTTCCTTGAGGAACACCACAATGTATATCATTACTGTTTGAAAAGCTACCATTAAAGAACACTTTTTGCCTTCTCCTGGATAAATAGCTTTCCATCCAGGACAGAGCTGCAGACTTAAAACCATAACATTTGAGTTTACCTAGTAACAGTTCATGATCAATTACATCAAAAGCAGCATTGAAATCTAGAAACACTGCACTAACTAAATGGGAGAACCTTCCAGAAGGACAACCATCTCTGCAGCACTCCACCAATCAGGCCTTTATGGTAGAGTGGCCAGACGGAAGCCGCACCTCGGTAAAAGGCACATGAAAGCCCGCATTGAGTTTTCCAAAGGGCAACTAAAAGACTCTCAGACCATGAGAATCAAGATTCTTTGGTCTGATGAAACAAATAATTAATTATTTGGCCTGAATTGCAAGCATCACGTCTGGAGAAAACCTGGTACCATCCCTAATGTGAAGCATGGTGGTGGAAGCATCATGCTGTGGGGATGTTTTTCATCGGCAGGAACAGGGAGACTAGTCAGGATCGAGGGAAAGATGAACGGAGCAAAGTACAGAGAGATCCTTGATGAAAACCTTCTCTAGAGCGCTCAGTACCTCAGACTAGTGTGAAGGTTCACCTTCCAACAGGACAACGACCCTAAGCACACAACCAAGAAAGCAAAGCCAAGACAACGTGGGAGTGGTGTCGGGTCAAGTCTCTGAATATCCTTGAGTGGCCTAGCCAGAGCCCGGACTTGAACCCGATCTAACATCTCTGGAGAGACCTGAAAATAGCTGTGCAGCAACGCTCCCCATCCAACCTGACAGAGCTTGAGTGGATCTGCAGAGAAGAATGGGAGAAACTCCCCAAATACAGGTGTGCCAAGCTTGTAGCGTCACACCCAAGAAGATTTGAGGCTGTAATCCCTGCTCAAGATGCTTCAACAAAGTACTGAGTAAAGGGTCTGAATACTTATGAAAATGTGATATTTCTGTTTTTATTTTTAATAAATTAGCAAACATTTCTAAAAACCTGTTTTTTCTTTGTCGTTATAGGGTATTGTGTGTAGATTTATTAGTTTTTTATTTAATCCATTTTAGAATTAGGCTGTAATGTAAATAATTTTTTGGGAAAATGTCAAGGGGTCTGAATACTTTCCGAATGAACTGTATACTAACTTAGATCCTGGAGGACATTGGAAATCCAATGTCCTGTTGATAATGAACTACAGGTATGCCATTCTATTGTCAACCTGGACTCAGGGGTAGACGTAACATAGACGTAACATAAATACGTCACATTTCAATTAGTATGTGTCACATTTCTTATGTTTCTTATATACTGTCAGTATGTTATCAGTCTGTTATACCAACATCTGTCAGTACGGTATCAGTCTGTTAAACTGTAGCTGCCTGCCTCCCTAATGGGAGATATAGAGATAGAGATGGACCAGCTAACAGTAGAGAACGTCTGCATCTCACATGACCATTTTGGACCCATATGATGTACTGGCTGTGACGCCTCTTCATAGAGAGAGTGGGGCCAACAAGCAGAAATCTGATCAGACATCACAGACATCCAGCCAGCCAGCCAGCCAGCCAGACAGACAGACAGACAGACAGACAGACAGACAGACAGACAGACAGACAGACAGACAGACAGACAGACAGACAGACAGACAGACATTCTAATGTGAATCACAGTGACGTTTATGATGGTAGTGTAGACTCAGGGCAGTTTGAACTTCTCCAAACACCTTCAACTTCTCCAAACATAAACCAACTAGAGTGATGAAATGTCCTCAGTTCCTTCCCATGTAGCTCTCTCCCTGCTTCACTACAGGGCTAACACAGCCAAATACCTCTCTATCTGCTCTCTCCCTGCTTCACTACAGGGCTAACACAGCCAAATATCTCTCTATCTGCTCTCTCCCTGCTTCACTACAGGGCTAACACAGCCAAATACCTCTCTATCTGCTCTCTCCCTGCTTCACTACAGGGCTAAAACAGCCAAATACCTCTCTATCTGCTCTCTCCCTGCTTCACTACAGGGCTAACACAGCCAAATATCTCTCTATCTGCTCTCTCCCTGCTTCACTACAGGGCTAAAACAGCCAAATACCTCTCTATCTGCTCTCTCCCTGCTTCACTACAGGGCTAACACAGCCAAATATCTCTCTATCTGCTCTCTCCCTGCTTCACTACAGGGCTAACACAGCCAAATACCTCTCTATCTGCTCTCTCCCTGCTTCACTACAGGGCTAAAACAGCCAAATACCTCTCTATCTGCTCTCTCCCTGCTTCACTACAGGGCTAACACAGCCAAATATCTCTCTATCTGCTCTCTCCCTGCTTCACTACAGGGCTAAAACAGCCAAATACCTCTCTATCTGCTCTCTCCCTGCTTCACTACAGGGCTAACACAGCCACACATCTCTCTAGCTGCTCTCTCCCTGCTTCACTACAGGGCTAACACAGCCAAATACCTCTCTATCTGCTCTCTCCCTGCTTCACTACAGGGCTAACACAACCAAATACCTCTCTATCTGCTCTCTCCCTGCTTCACTACAGGGCTAACACAGCCAAATACCTCTCTATCTGCTCTCTCCCTGCTTCACTACAGGGCTAAAACAGCCACACATCTCTCTAGCTGCTCTCTCCCTGCTTCACTACAGGGCTAACACAGCCAAATACCTCTCTATCTGCTCTCTCCCTGCTTCACTACAGGGCTAACACAACCAAATACCTCTCTATCTGCTCTCTCCCTGCTTCACTACAGGGCTAACACAGCCACACATCTCTCTATCTGCTCTCTCCCTGCTTCACTACAGGGCTAAAACAGCCACACATCTCTCTAGCTGCTCTCTCCCTGCTTCACTACAGGGCTAAAACAGCCACACATCTCTCTATCTGCTCTCTCCCTGCTTCACTACAGGGCTAACACAGCCAAATACCTCTCTATCTGCTCTCTCCCTGCTTCACTACAGGGCTAACACAACCAAATACCTCTCTATCTGCTCTCTCCCTGCTTCACTACAGGGCTAACACAGCCACACATCTCTCTATCTGCTCTCTCCCTGCTTCACTACAGGGCTAAAACAGCCACACATCTCTCTAGCTGCTCTCTCCCTGCTTCACTACAGGGCTAAAACAGCCACACATCTCTCTATCTGCTCTCTCCCTGCTTCACTACAGGGCTAAAACAGCCACACATCTCTCTATCTGCTCTCTCCCTGCTTCACTACAGGGCTAAAACAGCCACACATCTCTCTATCTGCTCTCTCCCTGCTTCACTACAGGGCTAAAACAGCCACACATCTCTCTATCTGCTCTCTCCCTGCTTCACTACAGGGCTAAAACAGCCAAATACCTCTCTATCTGCTCTCTCCCTGCTTCACTACAGGGCTAAAACAGCCACACATCTCTCTATCTGCTCTCTCCCTGCTTCACTACAGGGCTAAAACAGCCAAATACCTCTCTATCTGCTCTCTCCCTGCTTCACTACAGGGCTAACAAAACCACACATCTCTCTATCTGCTCTCTCCCTGCTTCACTACAGGGCTAACACAGCCACACATCTCTCTATCTGCTCTCTCCCTGCTTCACTACAGGGCTAAAACAGCCAAATACCTCTCTATCTGCTCTCTCCCTGCTTCACTACAGGGCTAACACAGCCACACATCTCTCTAGCTGCTCTCTCCCTGCTTCACTACAGGGCTAACACAGCCAAATACCTCTCTATCTGCTCTCTCCCTGCTTCACTACAGGGCTAAAACAGCCACACATCTCTCTAGCTGCTCTCTCCCTGCTTCACTACAGGGCTAACACAGCCAAATACCTCTCTATCTGCTCTCTCCCTGCTTCACTACAGGGCTAAAACAGCCACACATCTCTCTATCTGCTCTCTCCCTGCTTCACTACAGGGCTAAAACAGCCACACATCTCTCTAGCTGCTCTCTCCCTGCTTCACTACAGGGCTAAAACAGCCACACATCTCTCTATCTGCTCTCTCCCTGCTTCACTACAGGGCTAAAACAGCCACACATCTCTCTAGCTGCTCTCTCCCTGCTTCACTACAGGGCTAAAACAGCCACACATCTCTCTATCTGCTCTCTCCCTGCTTCACTACAGGGCTAAAACAGCCACACATCTCTCTATCTGCTCTCTCCCTGCTTCACTACAGGGCTAACACAGCCAAATACCTCTCTAGCTGCTCTCTCCCTGCTTCACTACAGGGCTAACACAGCCAAATACCTCTCTATCTGCTCTCTCCCTGCTTCACTACAGGGCTAACACAGCCACACATCTCTCTATCTGCTCTCTCCCTGCTTCACTACAGGGCTAACACAGCCACACATCTCTCTATCTGCTCTCTCCCTGCTTCACTACAGGGCTAAAACAGCCACACATCTCTCTAGCTGCTCTCTCCCTGCTTCACTACAGGGCTAAAACAGCCACACATCTCTCTATCTGCTCTCTCCCTGCTTCACTACAGGGCTAAAACAGCCACACATCTCTCTATCTGCTCTCTCCCTGCTTCACTACAGGGCTAACACAGCCAAATACCTCTCTAGCTGCTCTCTCCCTGCTTCACTACAGGGCTAACACAGCCAAATACCTCTCTATCTGCTCTCTCCCTGCTTCACTACAGGGCTAACACAGCCACACATCTCTCTATCTGCTCTCTCCCTGCTTCACTACAGGGCTAACACAGCCACACATCTCTCTATCTGCTCTCTCCCTGCTTCACTACAGGGCTAACACAACCAAATACCTCTCTAGCTGCTCTCTTTACTGCCAAATGTTTCTTCTTAATGGTGAAATGTGTTTTTCCCACCAGCCAAATGTTTGTTGTTTATGTTGAAAGGAGTTTTTCCCACCAGCTGTATTTTCCTTATGCTGTCCTGAATATTAATCTCCAAGAATTGAAACTGGTTTAATTATCACCACTATTTGTTGTTTAAACACGGACATGAATAGAATGTGTCTCTGTGGTTGTCTCTTCATAGCCACATGAGGTGTTGTCATGGCTGCTGGGATGGAGGCAATTATAACATAGTGTTAAAATGACCCTTAGCCCAGCAGCCACACTATGAAAACAAGTCGTTTTCACTTTAAGATGAAGTATACGTGAAATATACAAATACTACCTTTAAAAAGACTTGGAGAGTGCCAAAGAAGTTGTGAGAAGATGTAATCTGGGCACCGTCAGGCTATTCAGATGTTTTGAGAGGAACCCAATGGCCGTTCACAGACTGCTGTGTTACTGTAAATATTATTGATCTCTCTACATAAATACACATGTTAATATTTCTATCAAAATCATTAAATCAAATCAAATGTATTTATATTGCCCTTTTTTAGATCAGCCGATATCTCAAAGTGCTGTACATTACATTTGCATATCCTCATTAAACATTTAGTACCTCCTTTACAGCCTGCACTGTTATAGCAAAAACATGTAGGTATATGCAAGCTACTGTAGATGCAAGCTACTGTAGATTCAAGCTACTGTAGATGCAAGCTACTGTAGATTCAAGCTACTGTAGATTCAAGCTACTGTAGATGCAAGCTACTGTAGATGCAAGCTACTGTAGATTCAAGCTACTGTAGATGCAAGCTACTGTAGATTCAAGCTACTGTAGATGCAAGCTACTGTAGATTCAAGCTACTGTAGATTCAAGCTACTGTAGATTCAAGCTACTGTAGATGCAAGCTACTGTAGATTCAAGCTACTGTAGATTCAAGCTACTGTAGATTCAAACTACTGTAGATTCAAGCTACTGTAGATTCTACTGTATTAATGCACTGTAATACTATACTGTAGATTCTACTGTATTAATGCACTGTAATACTATACTGTAGATACACAAGAGAGAAACATACTAAACCAAATATGCTTTGTTGTTGTCATGTTCTCCTCAGTGCTGAAGAGGGTGTGGCCTGGTTGGTTCTGTACTGAAGAGGGTGTGGCCTGGTTGGTTCTGTACTGAAGAGGGTGTGGCCTGGTTGGTTCTGTACTGAAGAGGGTGTGGCCTGGTTGGTTCTGTACTGAAGAGGGTGTGGCCTGGTTGGTTCTGTACTGAAGAGGGTGTGGCCTGGTTGGTTCTGTACTGAAGAGGGTGTGGCCTGGTTGGTTCTGTACTGAAGAGGGTGTGGCCTGGTTGGTTCTGTACTGAAGAGGGTGTGGCCTGGTTGGTTCTGTACTGAAGAGGGTGTGGCCTGGTTGGTTCTGTACTGAAGAGGGTGTGGCCTGGTTGGTTCTGTACTGAAGAGGGTGTGGCCTGGTTGGTTCTGTACTGAAGAGGGTGTGGCCTGGTTGGTTCTGTACTGAAGAGGGTGTGGTGTGGTTGGTTCTGTACTGAAGAGGGTGTGGTCTGGTTGGTTCTGTACTGAAGAGGGTGTGGCCTGGTTGGTTCAGTACTGAATAGGGTGTGGCCTGGCTGGTTCTGTACTGAAGAGGGTGTGGTCTGGCTGGTTCTGTACTGAAGAGGTTGTGTGACTCAGATGTGTCCCAAATGAACAGTAATCGGAGCGGTTGACTCTGTCCTGTCTGATATCCTGCTGCTCCTGGGATTAAACTCTACATGTGGCCCTGGGAAGAACGCTGTAACGCGACAACGCTGTAATCTGAGATTAGCAGAGTTGACAGAGACTCCTCTGATGTGGTCTGGTTGGCGTCTGTCATGATGAAAAGCAAAGCCTTAGATCCTCTGATGTAATCTGATGACTGATGGTCTCAGGGAATATTGGGTTTGAGAGAGAATGTGACAGAGTGCACTGCCTGGGTGACTGTTGGATATCTTTGTGCTGTAGCGCCATGATAAACATTATGTATGCTCTCTGTTGTATTACTCTTATTGTCCTGTGTGTGTGTGTGTTTGCATGTGAGGCACGTGCAGGGTTCACTGCTAGGCCCCATTAAAGGATCCAGGTGCTTGACATGTTAATACTGTCTGCAGCCTCTCTTCAGACAGATCAGACAGACATCTCACCTCTTCTAGCACTTCATTTATATAAGCAAAACACTGTTTATAGTCCGTGTCAGGATCTAAGAGGAAGAACTCAAGACTCCCTGAACTTCTTGTCTGTAGCCCAAATGGCACCCTACTCCCAGCAACAGTACGTAGTGTCTTTGCGCACTAGAGGAGTGCACTATAGATGGATTAGGGTGATAGTATCCCCACTCTAAGCAAAGTGGTATCGATGGTTTCTCAACAACAAATTAACAAACTGAAATGAACAAGCAGATATTTTATCTTCTTGAAGAAATGTCTTAATATCCCAATGACAGCCCCATTCGTCCTCCTGTTCCGCTGGTAAGAGAGAGATAAACAGAGGAGGATACAAGTCGGGTGAGGAGGGAGACGGACGGATCCATTAATCCTGATCTCTGATTGGTTCTTAATTGGACCAATGGGCCAGAGTTCCCGGCCATGGCTGATAGCATCGCCCAGTAAATGGGCTCTGCTACAATCACAGAAATGGAGGCCAACTGGCTGACTGACTGACTGTTACAATCACAGAAATGGAGGCCAACTGGCTGACTGACTGACTGTTACAATCACAGAAATGGAGGCTATTTGTGGCTCCTCTCTTTGGCTGGAAAAATGGCTGAATTTTTCTTTGAGTTGGTGGTGACCTAACATAATCATTTGTGGTGCTTTTGCTGAAAAGCCTATTTGAAATCGGACACTTTGGTGGGATTAACAACAAGATTACCTTTAAAACAATATAAGACACATGTATGTTTGAGGAATTTTAATTGTGAGATTTCTGTTGTTTGAATTTGGCGCCCTGCACTTTCACTGACTGATGTCATATCGATCCCGTTACCGGGATTGCAGCCATATGAAGTTAAAGTGACTATGCATAGATAATAACAGAGAGGAGTAGCAGAGTAGAAGAGCGGTCTGGGTAGCCCTTTTATTAATCAAATCAAATAAAATATATTTATATAGCCCTTCTTACATCAGCTGATATCTCAAAGTGCTGTACAGAAGACAGCTGTTAGCTGTTCAGGAGTCGTATGCTTGGCGGTAGAAGCTGTTAACTTCTAGTTCCTCCCAAACCCGGATCCGGGAGCACCCCCATCAGTAAAAAAGCTGACTAGCATAGCCTAGCATTGCGTCACAAGTAAATACTAGCATCTAAATATCATTAAATCACAAGTCCAAGACACCAGATGAAAGATACACATCTTGTGAATCCAGCCATCATTTCTGATTTTTAAAATGTTTTACAGGGATGACACAATATGTAAATCTATTAGCTAACCACGTTAGCAAAAGACACCACTTTCTTACTCCACCATTTTTTTACTCCATCAGTAGCTATCACAAATTCGACCAAATAAAGATATAAATAGCCACTAACCAAGAAACAACTTCATCAGATGACAGTCTGATAACATATTTATTGTATAGCATATGTTTTGTTAGAAAAATTTGCATATTTCAGGTATAAATCATAGTTTACCATTGCAGCCACCATCACAACTCTCACCAAAGCGACTAGAATAACTACAGAGAGCAACGTGTATTACCTAATTACTCATCATAAAACATTTCTTAAAAATACACAGCGTACAGCAATTGAAAGACACAGATCTTGTGAATCCAGACAATATTTCAGATTTTCTAAGTGTTTTACAGCGAAAACACAATATAGCGTTATATTAGCTTACCACAATAGCAAACATCACAACAGCATTGATTCAAGGCAAAAATAGCGATAACGTATAAACCACCAAAATATATAAATTTTTTCACTAACCTTCTCAGAATTCTTCAGATGACAGTCCTATAACATCATATTACACAATGCATATAGAGTTTGTTCGAAAATGTGCATATTTAGCGGCACAAATCGTGGTTATACAATGAGAATAGTGGCCAAAAATTCAAGCAATCTGTCCGGCGCCATCTTGGAGAGGCACCTATTCTAATCGAAAACTATTCATAAACTTGACTAAAAAATACAAGTTGGACAGCAAATGAAAGATAAATTAGTTCTTAATGCAATCGCTGTGTTAGATTTTTAAAATTAACGTTACTGCGCAATACAGCGTGCGCCAAAGCGAGACCGCACCATAATTCATGGCGGAATTATTATTTGACATTTGTCAACATAAGTACGAATTAATAGCATAAAGACTGCTTACTATTAGCTGAGCTTCCATCAGAATCTTGGGCAAGGTGTCCTTTCTCCAGAACAATCGTCTTTGGGTTGAAAGATGTCCTCTTCTCCTGTCGAAATAGCAGCTAATGATAGCCACCCACTGGAGACGTGTCCAACTCGTGAAAGCGCATGACAAAGAAATCCCAGAAAATCGCAATAAACTGCTATAAGTCGGTTTAAATTAACTACCTTATGATGTCTTTAACACCTATAACGAATAAAAACATGACCGGAGATATAGAACTACTAAAACGAAAGCGTTTGCAGGACGCCATTGTGATGTCTTCTTGCGCCAGGCGCACCGTTGAAAAGGACGGTACTTCCGTTCCACGGTCTTATATAAGGTCCCAGATTGCGCAATCCACTCCATTCAAATTCTCCCCGCTTACTGACATCTAGAGGAAGACGTATGCAGTGCATGTAGCCCGATGGCTTACATGGGGACTTATAAACTGACCTCAGAACAGGGACCTCGATTTCTGAAATCTCACTCCCTGACAGGAAATGTGCTGCAGAATGAGTTCTGTTTCACTCAGAGAAATAATTCAAACGGTTTTAGAAACTAGAGAGTGTTTCCTATCCAATAGTAATAATAATATGCATATTGTACGAGCAAGAATTGAGTACGAGGCAGTTTACTTTGGGAACTCATTTTTACAAAGTCGAAATGGCGCCCCCATAGGCTCAAGAGTTAAGAAGCCTTTTGGACCTAGACTTGGCGCTCCAGGAACCGCTGGCCGTGCGGTAGCAGAGAGAACAGTCTATGACTTGGGTGGCTTTAGTCTTTGACCATTTTTAGGGCCTTCCTCTGACACCGCCTGGTATAGAGGTCCTGGATAGCAGGAAGCTTGACCCCAGTGATGTCCTGGGCCGTACGCGCTACCCTCTGTAGTGCCTTGCAGTCGGAGGTCAAGCAGTTGCCATACCAGGCAGTGATGCAACTAGTCAGGATGCTCTCGATGGTGCAGCTGTAGAACCTTTTGAGGATCTGAGGACCCATGCCAAATCTTTTCAGTCTCCTGATGGGGAATAGGCTTGTCGTGCCCTATTCACGACTGTCTTAATAATGTGTTTGGAACATGATAGTTTGTTGGTGATGTGGACACCAAGAAACTTAAAGCTCTCAACCTGCTCCACTGCAGCCCTGTCGAAGAGAGTGGGGGCGTGCTCGGTCCTCCTTTTCTTTTCCTTTGTCTTGATCACGTTGAGGGAGAGGTTGATGCCCTTGCACCACACGGCCAGGTATTTGTATTTGTAATGGTATTTATTATGGATCCCCATTAGCTGCTGGTGTACAGCAAAATTAAGGCAGTATATACAATTTTAAAACATTACAATACATTCACAGATTTCACAACACACTGTTTGCCCTCAGGCCCCTACTCCACCACTACCACATATCTACAGTACTAAATCCATGTGTATGTATTTTATTGTGTGTGTGTGTGTGTGTGTGTGTGTGTGTGCGTGTGTGTGCGTGTGAGTGTGTGTGTGTGTGTGTGTGTGTGTGTGTGTGTGTGTGTGTGTGTGTATGTGTGTGTGTGTGTGTGTGTGTGTGTGTGCCAATGTTTGTGTTGCTTCACAGTCCCCACTGTTCCATAAAGTGTTTTTGTATCTGTTTTTTAAATCAAATTGTACTGCTTGTGTAAGTTACTTGATGTGGAATAGAGTTCCATGTAGTCATGACTCTATGTAGTACTGTGTGCCTCCCATAGTCTGTTCTGGACTTGGGGACTGTGAAGAGACCTCATGTGGCATGTTTTGTGGGGTACGCATGGGTGTCCGAGCTGTGTGCCAGTAGTTTAGACAGACCGCTCGGTGCATTCAAGATGTCAATACCTCAATAACTGTGAATTGATGGGCCCCCATTTATCTTCAGAGTTTGTACTGTTAGGTGACCTAAACTGGGATATGCTTAACACCCCAGCAGTCCTACAATCTAAGCGTGATGCCTTCAATCTCACACAAATTATCAAGGAACCCACCAGGTACAACCCTAAATCCGTAAACATGGGCACCCTCATAGATATTATCCTGACCAACTTGCCCCCCAAATACACCTCTGCTGTCTTCAATCAAGATCTCAGCGATCACTGCCTCATTGCCTTCATCCGCTATGGGTCCGCGGTCAAACGACCACCCCTCATCACTGTCAAACGCTCACTAAAACACTTCTGCAAGCAGGCCTTTCTAATCAACCTGGCCAGGGTATCCTGGAAAGATATTGACCTCATCCCGTTAGTCGAGGATGCCTGGTTGTTCTTTAAAAGTAATTTCCTCACGATCTTAAATAATCATGCCCCATTCAAAAAATGTAGAACTAAGAACAGATATAGCCTTTGGTTCACTCCAGACCTGACTGCCCTTGACTAGCACAAAAACATCCGGTGGAGGACTGCACAGCATCGAATAGTCCCCGCGATATGCATTTGTTCAGGGAAGTCAGGAACCAATACACACAGTCAGTCAGGAAAGCAAAGGCTAGCTTTTTCAAACAGAAATTTGCATCCTGTAGCTCTAACTCTAAAAAGTTTTGGGACACTGTAAAGTCCATGGAGAATAAGAGCACCTCCTCCCAGCTGCCCACTGCACTGAGGCTAGGAAACTCTGTCACCACCGATAAATCCATGATAATCGAAAATTTCACTAAGCATTTCTCTACGGCTGGCCAAGCTTTCCTCCTGGCTACCCCAAAGCCGGCCAACAGCTCCGCACCCCGCGTAGCTACTTGCCCGAGCCTCCCCAGCTTCTCCTTCAACCAAATCCAGATCGCAGATGTTCTGAAAGAGCTGCAAAACTGTGACCCGTACAAATCAGCTGGGCTATACAATCTGGACCGTCTCTTTCTAAAATGATCCGCCGCCATTGTTGCAACCTCTATTACTAATCTGTTCAACCTCTCTTTCGTATCGTCTGAGATCCCTAAAGATTGGAAAGCTGCCCCGGTCATCCCCCTCTTCAAAGAGACCCAAACTGTTATAGACCTATATCCATCCTGCACTGCCTTTCTAAAGTCTTTGAAAGCCAAGTTAATAAACAGATCACTGACCATTTCGAATCCCACCGTACCTTCTCCGCTGTGCAATCCGGTTTCCGAGCTGGTCACGGGTGCACCTCAGCCACGCTCAAGGTCCTAAACGATATCATAACCTCCATAAATAAAATACAGTACTGTGCAGCCATCTTCATCGACCTGGCCAAGGCTTTTGACTCTGTCAATCACTGTATTCTTATTGGCAGACTCAATAGCCTTGGTATCTCAAATGACTGCCTCGCCTGGTTCACCAACTACTTCGCAGATAGAGTTCAGTGTGTAAAATCAGAGGGCCTGTTGTCCGGACCTCTGGCAGTCTCTATGGGGGTACCACAGGGTTCAATTCTCGGGCCGACTCTATCTCTGTATATATCAACGATGTCGCTCTTGCTGCGGGTGATTCCCTGATCCACCTCTAAGCAGACGACACCATTCTGTATACATCTGGCCCTTCTTTGGACACTGTGTTAACTAACCTCCAAACGAGCTTCAATACCATACAACACTCCTTCTGTGGCCTCCAACTGCTCTTAAACGCTAGCAAAACCAAATGCAAGCTTTTCAACCGTTCGCTGCCCGCACCCGCCCGTCCGACTAGCATCACTACTCTGGATGGTTATGACTTAGAATATGTGGACAACTACAAGTACCTAGGTGTCTGGCTACACTGTAAACTCTCCTTCCAGACTCATATCAAACATCTCCAATCCAAAATAAAATCTAGAATCGGCTTTCTATTTCGCAAACAAAGCCTCCTTCACTCACGCCGCCAAACTTACCCTAGTAAAACTGAATATCCTACCGATCCTTGACTTCGGCGATGTCATCTTCAAAATAGCTTCCAATACTCTACTCAGCAAATTGGATGCAGTCTATCACAGTGCATCCATTTTGTTACCAAAGCGCCTTATACCACCCACCACTGCGACCTGTATGCTCTAGTCGGCTGGCCCTTGCTACATATTCGTCGCCAGACCCACTGGCTCCAGGTCATCTACAAGTCTATGCTAGGTAAAGCTCCGCCTTATCTCAGCTCACTGGTCACGATAACAACACCCACCCATAGCACGCGTTCCAGCAGGTATATCTCACTGGTCATCCCCAAAGCCAACACCTACTTTGGCCGCCTTTCCTTCCAGTTCTCTGCTGCCAGTGACTGGAACGAATTGCAAAAATCGCTGAAGCTGGAGACTTACATTTTCCTCCCTAACTTTAAACATCAGCTATCTGAGCAGCTAACCGATCGCTGCAGCTGTACATAGTCTATCTGTAAATAGCCCACCCAATCTACCTAACTCCTCCCCATATATCTTTTGCACACCAGTATCACTACTTACACAACATCATCTGCACATCATTCACTCCAGTGTTAATCTGCTAAATTGTAATTACTTTGCTACCATGGCCTATTTATTGCCATACCTCCTCATGCCATTTGCACACACTGTATATAGACATTTTTTTTTTTTCTATAGTGTTATTGACTGTACGCTTGTTTATTCCATGTAACTTGTTGTTTCTGTCGCACTGCTTTGCTTTATCTTGGCCAGGTCGCAGTTGTAAATGAGAACTTGTTCTCAACTTGCCTACCTGGTTAAATAAAGGTGAAATAAAAAATAAATAAAAAATAAAAGTAGTGATGAAGTCAATCTCCACTTTGAGCCAGGAGAGATTGACATGCATATTATTAATGTTACCTCTCTGTGTACATCCAAGGGCCAGCCGTGCTGCCCTGTTCTGAGCCAATTGCAATTTTCCAAAGTCCTTTTTTTGTTTCAATTGACCACAAGACAAAACAGGAGTCAAGGTGCGACAAAACTAGGGCCTGTAGGACCTGCCTTGCTGTTAGTGCTGTTAAGAAGGCAGAGAATCGCTTCATTATAGACAGACTTCTCCACATCTTAGCTACTACTGCATCAATATGTTTTGACCATGTTTACAAACTGTCTGTAATAGTTGCCACATCCGACGAGCATCGGAGCCGGTGTAGTACGATTTGATCTTAGTCCTGTATTGAGGCTTTGCCTGTTTGATGGTTCTTATAAGCTTCCTTCAAAGCGGCAGCTCTACCCTTTAGCTCAGCACGAATGTTGCCTGTAATCCATGGCTTCTTGTTGGGGTGTGTACGTACGGTCACTCTGGGGACGACGTCCTCGATGCACTTATTGATAAAGCCAGTGACTTACTCCTCAGTGCAAAAGAATCCCGGAACCTTTCTAGGACACACGTTCCGCTAGCGGAACCCCCCCAACATTCCGCTGAAAAGGCAGCGCGGGAAATTAAAAAATATATTTTTTAGAAATATGTAACTTTCACACATTAACAAGTCCAATACAGCAAATAAAAGATAAACATCTTGTTAATCTACCCATCGTGTCCGATTTTTTAAATTTTTTACAGCGAAAACACAACATATATTTATGTTAGATCACCACCAAATCCAAAAAAACACACAGCCATTTTTCCCAGCCAAAGATAGAGTCACAAAAGCTGAAATAGAGATAAAATGAATCACTAACCTTTGATAATCTTCCTCAGATGACACTCATAGGACATCATGTTACACAATACATTTATGTTTTGTTCAATAATGTGCATATTTATATCCACAAATCTCAGTTTACATTGGCGCCATGTTCAGAAATGCCTCCAAAATATCCGGAGTAATTACAGAGAGCCACGTCAAATAACATAAATACTAATCATAAACTTTGATGAAAGATACATGTTTTACATATAATTAAAGATACACTTGTTCTTAATGCAACCTCTGTGTCAGATTTTTTTACTTTAGGAAAAAGCCATGCAATAATCTGAGACGGCGCTCAGAAATACACATTTCTCCGCCATGTTGGAGTCAACAGAAATACGAAATTACATCATAAATATTCCCTTACCTTTGATGATGTTTTATCAGAATGCAGTGACAGGAATCCTAGTTCCACAATACATCGTTGTTTTGTTCAATAATGTCCATAACTAGTGTCCAATTAGCTACTTTTGCTAGCACGTTTAGTTCACATGTCCAAACGCTGGCGCCGGTCCAGGCGAACTCGGACGAAAACTTAAAAAAAGTTATATTCCAGGTCGAATAAACTGGTCAAATTAAGTAGAGAATCAATCTTCAGGATGTTGTTATCATATATATCCAATAACGTTCCAACCGGAGCATTTATTTTTGTCTACAGAGTAACGGAACGCATGGTGATATCATGAGTAATGCGCGTAACCAGGAACTAGCATTCTGCCAGACTACTGACTCAAATAGCTGCCATCCGGCCCCACATCACACTAGAGGCTTCATTCCACGTTCTACTGACTGTTGACATCTAGTGGAACAGATCCATATCTTACTGGGATGTGAAAAGACGATGAGTTTAACATCAACCAGCCCCAGAATTTCCACTTCCTGTTTGGAAGTTTGCCTGCCATATGAGTTCTGTTATACAGACATAATTAAAACAGTTTTAGAAACTTCAGAGTGTTTTCTATCCAGTAGTAATAATAATATGCATATATTAGCATCTGGGACAGAGTAGGAGGCAGTTCACTATGGGCACGAAATTCATCCAAAAGTGAAAATGCTGCCCCCTATCCCTAAAAATATATTCCAGTCTGTGATAGCAAAACAGTCCTGTAGCTTATCATCTGCTACATCTGACCACTTTTTGATAGACCGAGTAACTGGTGCTTCCTGCTTAAATTTTAGCTTTTAAGCAGGAATTAGGAGGATAGAATTATTTTCCAAATGGAGGGTGAGGGAGAGCTTTGTATGTGTCTCTGTTTGTGGAGGCGGTCTAGAGTTTATTTCTCTCTGGTTGCACATTTAACATGCTGATAGAAATGAGGTAAAACTGATTTAAGTTTCCCTGCATCAAAGTCCCTGACCACTAGGAGCGCCGCCTCTGGGTGAGCAGAGCATCACGGCTGCAGCGGGGTGACACACACGTATACACTAGAGCAGGGTGAGATACATAATACATATTGTGGGTACAGAAAGGTGAGCCTGGCCTAATGGAAATGTGCTAAAGTATAAATGGAATATTTAACATATTTTGGTTACAGTCCCAGCCTGCCTCACCCTCTGACCCCTCACCCGCTGACCCCTCACCCTCTGACCTCCTATTACGGCGAGCTGGATTGATCTGGCAGCCTGCTCTGCTGTAGAGGGAAACGAGCAGAACAGAGAAAAGAAAATGCTGTACAGCAGCCACCAGTCAGCAACGCAACAACCAGGCAGCAACGCAACAACCAGGCAGCAACGCAACAACCAGGCAGCAAGGTAGCAACCAGGCAGCAAGGCAACAACCAGTCAGCAGGGCAACAACCAGGCAGCAACGCAACAACCAGTCAGCAACGCAACAACCAGGCAGCAGGGCAACAACCAGGCAGCAAGGTAGCAACCAGGCACCAATGCAGCAAGACAACAACCAGGCAGCAAGGTAGCAACCAGGCACCAATGCAGCAAGACAACAACCAGGCAGCAAGGTAGCAACCAGGCACCAATGCAGCAAGACAACAACCAGGCAGGAATCAGGAATCAAGGAAACAACCAGGCAGCAAGGCAACAACCAGACAAAAAAAATACAAAAATCAGGCAGCAAGATGCTATAGGGCTTTAGAGTAACAAGGCAGCAAGCAGGCAGCAAAAAGTGTGATCACGTTCTCTGTAGCCGATGTGAGTAAGACCTTTAAACTGTTTAACATTCACAAGGCCGCAGGGCCAGACGGATTACCAGGACGCATACTCAGATCATGCGATGACCAACTGGCAAGTGTCTTCACTGACATGTTCAACCTCTCCCTGATCCAGTCTGTAATACCAACATGTTTCAAGCAGACCTTCATAGTCCCTGTGCCCAAGGTAACCTCCCTAAATGACTACCGACCCGTAGCACTCACGTCTGTAGCCATGAAATGCTTTGAAAGGCTGGTCATGGCTTAACACCATCATCCCAGAAACCCTAGACACACTCCAATTCGCATACCTCCCCAACAGATCCACAGATGACACAATCTCTATTGCACTCCACACTGCCCTTTCCCCACCTGGACAAAATGAACATCCCTACGTGAGAATGCTGTTCGTTAATTACAGGTCAACATTCTACAGCATAGTGCCCTCCAAGCTCATCAGTAAGCTAAGGACCTTGGGACTGAATATCTCCCTCTGAAACTAGATCCTGGACTTCCTGACGGGCCGCCCCCAGGTGGTAAGGGTAGGGAACAACACATCTGCCACGCTGATCCTCAACACGGGGGCCCCTCAGGGGTGTGTGCTTAGTCCCCTCCTGTACTCCCTGTTCCCCTACGACCGCGTGGCCAAGCATGACTCCAACGCCATCATTAAGTTTGCTGACGACATGACGGTGGTACGCCTGATCACCGACGACGACACTCCAACACACAAACACACACACACACACACACACACACACACACACACACACACACACATACACATACACATACACACACACACACACACACACACACACACACACACACACACACACACACACACACACACACACACACACACACACACACACACACAACTTCCTTCACTCTCTTCTCACACGATGCTACTCTCTGTTTATTATCTATTCATAGTCACTTTACCCCTACCTTCACATACATATTACCTCAATTACCTGGACTAACCGGTACCCCTGCACATTGAGTCTGTACTGGTACCCCTGCACATTGACTCTGTACTGGTACCCCTGCACATTGAGTCTGTACTGGTACCCCTGCACATTGACTCTGTACTGGTACCCCTGCACATTGAGTCTGCACTGGTACCCATGCACATTGAGTCTGTACTGGTACCCCTGCACATTGACTCTGTACTGGTACCCCTGCACATTGAGTCTGTACTGGTACCCCTGCACATTGACTCTGTACTGGTACCCCTGCACATTGAGTCTGTACTGGTACCCCTGCACATTGACTCTGTACTGGTACCCCTGCACATTGACTAGGTACCAGTAACCCTGCACATTGAGTCTGTACTGGTACCCCTGCACATTGACTAGGTACCAGTAACCCTGCACATTGACTCTGTACTGGTACCCCTGCACATTGACTAGGTACCAGTACCCCTGCACATTGACTCTGTACTGGTACCCCTGCACATTGAGTCTGTACCGGTACCCCTGCACATTGACTCTGTACTGGTACCCCTGCACATTGAGTCTGTACTGGTACCCCTGCACATTGAGTCTGTACTGGTACCCCTGCACATTGAGTCTGTACTGGTACCCCTGCACATTGAGTCTGTACTGGTACCCCTGCACATTGAGTCTGTACTGGTACCCCTGCACATTGACTCTGTACTGGTACCCCTGCACATTGACTCTGTACTGGTACCCCTGCACATTGAGTCTGTACTGGTACCCCTGCACATTGAGTCTGTACTGGTACCCCTGCACATTGAGTCTGTACTGGTACCCCTGCACATTGAGTCTGTACTGGTACCCCTGCACATTGAGTCTGTACTGGTAACCCTGCACATTGAGTCTGTACTGGTACCCCTGCACATTGACTCTGTACTGGTACCCCTGCACATTGAGTCTGTACTGGTACCCCTGCACATTGACTCTGTACTAGTAACCCTGCACATTGACTCGGTACCGTTACCCATGCACATTGAGTCTGTACTGGTACCCCTGCACATTGAGTCTGTACTGGTACCCCTGCACATTGAGTCTGTACTGGTACCCCTGCACATTGAGTCTGTACTGGTACCCCTGCACATTGAGTCTGTACTGGTACCCCTGCACATTGAGTCTGTACTGGTACCCCTGCACATTGACTCTGTACTAGTACCCCTGCACATTGAGTCTGTACTGGTACCCCTGCACATTGAGTCTGTACTGGTACCCCTGCACATTGAGTCTGTACTGGTACCCCTGCACATTGACTCTGTACTGGTACCCCTGCACATTGAGTCTGTACTGGTACCCCTGCACATTGAGTCTGTACTGGTACCCCTGCACATTGCGTCTGTACTGGTACCCCTGCACATTGACTCTTTACTGGTACCCCTGCACATTGAGTCTGTACTGGTACCCCTGCACATTGAGTCTGTACTGGTACCCATGCACATTGAGTCTGTACTGGTACCCCTGCACATTGAGTCTGTACTGGTACCCCTGCACATTGAGTCTGTACTGGTACCCCTGCACATTGACTCTGTACTGGTACCCCTGCACATTGAGTCTGTACTGGTACCCCTGCACATTGACTCTGTACTAGTACCCCTGCACATTGAGTCTGTACTGGTACCCCTGCACATTGACTCTGTACTGGTACCCCTGCACATTGACTAGGTACCAGTAACCCTGCACATTGAGTCTGTACTGGTACCCCTGCACATTGAGTCTGTACTGATACCCCTGCACATTGACTAGGTACCAGTAACCCTGCACATTGACTCTGTACTGGTACCCCTGCACATTGACTAGGTACCAGTAACCCTGCACATTGAGTCTGTACTGGTACCCCTGCACATTGAGTCTGTACTGGTACCCCTGCACATTGACTCTGTACTGGTACCCCTGCACATTGAGTCTGTACTGGTACCCCTGCACATTGACTCTGTACTAGTAACCCTGCACATTGACTCGGTACCGTTACCCATGCACATTGAGTCTGTACTGGTACCCCTGCACATTGAGTCTGTACTGGTACCCCTGCACATTGACTCTGTACTGGTACCCCTGCACATTGAGTCTGTACTGGTACCCCTGCACATTGAGTCTGTACTGGTACCCCTGCACATTGAGTCTGTACTGGTACCCCTGCACATTGACTCTGTACTGGTACCCCTGCACATTGAGTCTGTACTGGTACCCCTGCACATTGAGTCTGTACTGGTACCCCTGCACATTGAGTCTGTACTGGTACCCCTGCACATTGACTCTGTACTGGTACCCCTGCACATTGAGTCTGTAGCGGTATCTTTAGTGCATAGCCCCGTTTTTTGTTATTTTGTATTACTATTTTTCCTTTAGTTTACTTCGCAAATGTTTCTTTCTTTTTAAAACTCCGACTCGTTGGTTGAGGGCTCTTAAGTAAACATTTCACGGTAAGGTCTAAAGCCGTTGTGTTGGGCACGTGTCAAATAAAATATGATTTGATTTGATTTAGATTTGGTTATTGTGTGTTTCTAGGTTGAAAGGGTCTGTAAAGGGTCTTGTTGATGTTAATCCCTTGTCCAGAGATAATCCCAGTAGGAATTCACCCCCCCCCCCCCCCCCCCCCTGCTCGTACGACTTCTCCAAGACTGTGTTTGGTAATTACATGATTAACTTTCCATACTCCTGCTGTTCCTGTAATGTTCTGCTGTCGTACACAGAGGCTTCGTAACTAACTATTATTTTAATTAGGTGCCATATGTCAAAAGGCATTAATGGTGTTATGGTGTAAAACTGGCAAACTAGTGCAAACTAACAGTTAACCCACTGTTTCTAGGCTGTCATTGTAAAAAATAATTTGTTCTTAACTGACTTGCCAAGTTAAATAAAGGTTAAATAAAAAATTATATAAAAAAGTCTCAATAACTAATTGCTTGGAGAAATGTGTTTCAAACAGCCCTTCTTTGTCAACACCCAATCAGCATCGTTCACAACCTCTTGGTTTTAGCTCCAACCATCTCTTAAGGATTGATCTGACCGGTCCGTAATAACAGCAGCACCGCTGTAAAGACCTTTTATTATACACAGATTCTAAATAGCTGTTAAATAACACGTGTATTTTGTAGTGGTGACCCAGAAATTCATGACCATTTATTCTGTTCTTATGTCAGAAGATTTTGGAGTGAGTTAGAAGATTTTAAATTAAACTACTATTAATGTTTATTTGAAATAGGCTGATATTATGTTATATTTTGATCCACATCGGGACCCTAATTTAACTTTCACTATGGGTCCTGGTCAACAGTAGTGCACTACCCTATGGGTCCTGGTCAACAGTAGTACACTACCCTATGTGTCCTGGTCAACAGTAGTACACTACCCTATGGGTCCTGGTCAACAGTAGTGCACTACCCTATGGGTCCTGGTCAACAGTAGTACACTACTCTATGGGTCCTGGTCAACAGTAGTACACTACCCTATGGGTCCTGGTCAACAGTAGTACACTACCCTATGGTTCCTGGTCAATGGTAGTGCACTACCCTATGGGTCCTGGTCAAAGGTAGTACACTACCCTATGGGTCCTGGTCAACAGTAGTACACTAACCTATGGGTCCTGGTCAACAGTAGTGCACTACCCTATGGGTCCTGGTCAACAGTAGTACACTACCCTATGGGTCCTGGTCAACAGTAGTACACTAACCTATGGGTCCTGGTCAACAGTGGTACACTACCCTATGGGTCCTGGTCAACAGTAGTGCACTACCCTATGGGTCCTGGTCAACAGTAGTACACTACCCTATGGGTCCTGGTCAACAGTAGTACACTACCCTATGGGTCCTGGTCAACAGTAGTGCACTACCCTATGGGTCCTGGTCAACAGTAGTACACTACCCTATGGGTCCTGGTCAACAGTAGTACACTACCCTATGGGTCCTGGTCAACAGTAGTGCACTACCCTATGGGTCCTGGTCAACAGTAGTACACTACCCTATGGGTCCTGGTCAACAATAGTGCACTACCCTATGGGTCCTGGTCAACAGTAGTGCACTACCCTATGGGTCCTGGTCAACAGTAGTGCACTACCCTATGGGTCCTGGTCAACAGTAGTGCACTACCCTATGGGTCCTGGTCAACAGTAGTACACTACCCTATGGGTCCTGGTCAACAGTAGTGCACTACCCTATGGGACCTGGTCAACAGTAGTGCACTACCCTATGGGTCCTGGTCAACAGTAGTACACTACCCTATGGGTCTTGGTCAACAGTAGTACACTACTCTATGGGTCCTGGTCAACAGTAGTCCACTACCCTATGGGTCCTGGTCAACAGTAGTGCACTACCCTATGGGTCCTGGTCAACAGTAGTACACTACCCTATGGGTCCTGGTCAACAGTAGTCCACTACCCTATGGGTCCTGGTCAACAGTAGTGCACTACCCTATGGGTCCTGGTCAACAATAGTACTTTATCCAATGGGTCCTGGTCAACAGTAGTACACTACCCTATGGGTCCTGGTCAACAGTAGTGCACTACGTAAGGAATAGGGGCCACTTGGGACTGAAGTTATTGGAAATCAATCATCATGTCTTCAGGACACTCAATCATCATGTCTTCAGGACACTCAATCATCATGTCTTCAGGACACTCAATCATCATGTCTTCAGGACACTCAATCATCATGTCTTCAGGACACTCAATCATCATGTCTTCAGGACACTCAATCATCATGGCTTCAGGACACTCAATCAGCGTCATATCCCCTGATCTCTATAGACTATACCTAGCTGAAAGACATGACCACTAGAATGACAGAGTACTGAACATGGAGGCAATATATCTGTCCATATTGCTGTATGTCCTTGGACCACTAGTGCACTATGAACCCTATTGGCCTGGTCAAAACTAGTGCACTATGAACCCTATTGGCCTGGTCAAAACTAGTGCACTATGAACCCTATTGGCCTGGTCAAAACTAGTGCACTATGAACCCTATTGGCCTGGTCAAAACTAGTGCACTATGAACCCTATTGGCCTGGTCAAAACTAGTGCACTATGACCCCTATTGGCCTGGTCAAAACTAGTGCACTATGACCCCTATTGGCCTGGTCAAAACTAGTGCACTATGACCCCTATTGGCCTGGTCAAAACTAGTGCACTATGACCCCTATTGGCCTGGTCAAAACTAGTGCACTATGAACCCTATTGGCCTGGTCAAAACTAGTGCACTATGAACCCTATTGGCCTGGTCAAAACTAGTGCACTATGAACCCTATTGGCCTGGTCAAAACTAGTGCACTATGAACCCTATTGGCCTGGTCAAAACTAGTGCACTATGAACCCTATTGGCCTGGTCAAAACTAGTGCACTATGAACCCTATTGGCCTGGTCAAAACTAGTGCACTATGAACCCTATTGGCCTGGTCAAAACTAGTGCACTATGAACCCTATTGGCCTGGTCAAAACTAGTGCACTATGAACCCTATTGGCCTGGTCAAAACTAGTGCACTATGACCCCTATTGGCCTGGTCAAAACTAGTGCACTATGAACCCTATTGGCCTGGTCAAAACTAGTGCACTATGAACCCTATTGGCCTGGTCAAAACTAGTGCACTATGAACCCTATTGGCCTGGTCAAAACTAGTGCACTATGAACCCTATTGGCCTGGTCAAAACTAGTGCACTATGAACCCTATTGGCCTGGTCAAAACTAGTGCACTATGAACCCTATTGGCCTGGTCAAAACTAGTGCACTATGAACCCTATTGGCCTGGTCAAAACTAGTGCACTATGAACCCTATTGGCCTGGTCAAAACTAGTGCACTATGAACCCTATTGGCCTGGTCAAAACTAGTGCACTATGAACCCTATTGGCCTGGTCAAAACTAGTGCACTATGAACCCTATTGGCCTGGTCAAAACTAGTGCACTATGAACCCTATTGGCCTGGTCAAAACTAGTGCACTATGAACCCTATTGGCCTGGTCAAAACTAGTGCACTATGAACCCTATTGGCCTGGTCAAAACTAGTGCACTATGAACCCTATTGGCCTGGTCAAAACTAGTGAACTATATAGTGAATAGGGTGCCATATGGGACCGAGTCGGAGCATCATCATTATCTGTACATTAGGAATGCGGCTCTGATCCTTCTCCGTCTATGAGTCAACACATCACATTCCATTCCATCTACTGACAGGCTCAGTAAAGCACGCAGCTCGCAGCTCATGACATGATCTCTCTTCTCATTGGAGGGAAATAATCAACAGAAGGCTCCAAATAGAGTCCAATGAGACAGAATGTTGGTATATTGAGTAGATGTCAAAAGAACTGTAATAAATCAGTGGTGTTGTGAGCACTGACCCAGCTGGAATGTGTGTGTGCGTGCTCGTGTGTCTGTATCTGTATGGCTGTGTGCCAAAGGGCGGATGTGTGATGTTGGTTTTAGGCCTCACCGTTCCCCTGGAAACTATGGGAGTGCTTTGTAACGACATCCAGGTATGTTTGCTCTTCATTTTGCACAGTTCATCTGGAGCTAGGCTAGTGCTGGGTGAGGGGGATGGGATTCATCTGGTGCTAGGCTAGTACTGGGTGAGGGGGGTGTGGTTCATCTGGTGCTAGGCTAGTACTGGGTGAGGGGGATGTGGTTCATCTGGTGCTAGGCTAGTACTGGGTGAGGGGGATGTGGTTCATCTGGAACTAGGCTAGTACTGGGTGAGGGGGATGTGGTTCATCTGGTGCTAGGCTAGTGCTGGGTGAGGGGGATGTGGTTCATCTGGTGCTAGGCTAGTGCTGGGTGAGGGGTGTGTGGTTCATCTGCAACTAGGCTAGTACTGGGTGAGGGGAATGTGGTTCATCTGGTGCTAGGCTAGTACTGGGTGAGGGGAATGTGGTTCATCTGGTGCTAGGCTAGTACTGGGTGAGGGGGATGTGGTTAATCTGGTGCTAGGCTAGTGCTGGGTGAGGGGGATGTGGTTCATCTGGTGCTAGGCTAGTACTGGGTGAGGGGGATGTGGTTCATCTGGTGCTAGGCTAGTGCTGGGTGAGGGGGATGTGGTTCATCTGGTGCTAGGCTAGTACTGGGTGAGGGGGATGTGGTTCATCTGGTGCTAGGCTAGTACTGGGTGAGGGGGATGTGGTTCATCTGGTGCTAGGCTAGTGCTGGGTGAGGGGGATGTGGTTCATCTGGTGCTAGGCTAGTACTGGGTGAGGGGGATGTGGTTCATCTGGTGCTAGGCTAGTGCTGGGTGAGGGGGATGTGGTTCATCTGGTGCTAGGCTAGTGCTGGGTGAGGGGGATGTGGTTCATCTGGTGCTAGGCTAGTGCTGGGTGAGGGGGATGTGGTTCATCTGGTGCTAGGCTAGTGCTGGGTGAGGGGGATGTGGTTCATCTGGTGCTAGGCTAGTGCTGGGTGAGGGGGATGTGGTTCATCTGGTGCTAGGCTAGTGCTGGGTGAGGGGGATGTGGTTCATCTGGTGCTAGGCTAGTACTGGGTGAGGGGGATGTGGTTCATCTGGTGCTAGGCTAGTGCTGGGTGAGGGGGATGTTGTTCTCCAGCCTATGGAGTATTGGGTGCGGTTGGATCTTTTTGGGAGTTGGTGGGGAGGGGATGGGCTGGGGGTACATGGTCACATGCGCAGATGCGCAGATGCAAATCGTAGATCACCCCATAGGCGAGTTACATTCCTGCAGCATCATGCATTGCCTTCATTCAGGTCAGACCTGCTGCATCTAGAGGTCTAGAGGACTAGAGTCTACTGCAGCCTTATGGAGCGAGGCCTGAACCTGCTGCATCTAGAGGTCTAGAGGACTAGAGTCTACTGCAGCCTTATGGAGCTAGGCCTGAACCTGCTGCATCTAGAGGCCTAGAGAACTAGAGTCTGCTGCAGCCTTATGGATCGAGGCCTGAACCTGCTGCAGCTAGAGGTCTAGAAGACTAGAGTCTGCTGCAGCCTTATGGATCGAGGCCTGAACCTGCTGCATCTAGAGGCCTAGAGAACTAGAGTCTACTGCAGCCTTATGGAGCTAGGCCTGAACCTGCTGCATCTAGAGGCCTAGAGAACTAGAGTCTGCTGCAGCCTTATGGATCGAGGCCTGAACCTGCTGCATCTAGAGGCCTAGAGAACTAGAGTCTGCTGCAGCCTTATGGATCGAGGCCTGAACCATGCTGCATCTAGAGGCCTAGAGGGCTGTAAGCCTAGACGGTACCAGTCTGGGTTTTTACTTTACCTTCTACAGTGATATCATACAGGGGTTAGTTACAGTGGCTTGTGAAAGTATTCATCCCCCTTGGTGTTTTTCATATTTCTTTGCATTACAACCTGTAAAATTAATTTATTTTTATTTGGATTTCATGTAATGGACATACACAAAATATTCCAAATTCGTGAAGTAAAATGAAAAAAAGTATTTGTTTAAAAAGAAAATTACAAAAATAAAACTGAAAAGTGGTGCGTACATATGTATTCACACTCTTTGCTATGAAGCCCCTAAAAAAAGATCTGGTTTAACCAATTAATTTCAGAATTCACATAATTAGTTAAATAAAGTCCACCTGTGTGCAATCTAAGTGTCACATGATCTGTCACATGATCTCAGTGTATATACACCTGTTCTGAAAGGCCCCAGAGTCTGCAACACCACTAAGCAAGGGGGACCACCAAGCAAGCTTCACCATGAAGACCAAGGAGCTCTCCAAACAGGTCAGGGACAAAGTTGTGGAGAAGTACAGATCAGGGTTGGGTTATAAAAAAATATCTGAAACTTTGAACATCCCACGGAGCACCAATAAATCCATGATTAAGAAATTGGAAAGAATATGGCACCACAACAAACCTGCCAAGAGAGGGCTGCCCACCAAAACTCACGGACCAGGCAAGGAGGGCATTAATCAGAGAGGCAACAAAGAGACCAAAGATAACCCTGAAGGAGCTGCAAAACTCCACAGTGGAGATTGGAATATCTGTCCATAGCACCACTTTAAGCCGTACACTCCACATAGCTTGGCTTTACGGAACAGTGGCTAGAAAAAAGCCATTGCTTAAAGAAAAAATAAGAAAAAACATTTGGTGTTCGCCAAAAGGCATTTGGGAGACTCCCAAAACATATGGAAGAATGTACTCTGGTCAGATGAGACTAAAAATGAGCTTTTTTTCCATGAAGGAAAACGCTATGTCTGGCACAAACTCAACACCTCCCATCACTCCGAGAATACCATGTTATTCATCGTCAGGGACTAGGTAACTGGTCAGAATTGAAGGAATGATGGATGGCACTGAATACAGGGTAATTCTTGAGGGAAACCGGTTTCAGTCTTCCAGAGATTTGAGACTGGGACGGAGGTTCACCTTCCAGCAGAACAATGACCCTAAGCATAGTGCTAAAAAAACACTCAAGTGGTTTAAGGGGAAACATTTAAATGTCTTGGAATGGCCTAGTTAAAGCCCAGACCTCAATCCAATTGAGAATCTGTTGTATGACTTAAAGATTGCTGTACACCAGCGGAACCATCCAACTTGAAGGAGCTGGAGCAGTTTTGCCTTGAAGAATGGGAAGAAAATCCCAGTGGCTAGATGTACCAAGCTTATAGGACATACCACAACAGACTTGCAGCTGTAATTGCTGCAAAAAAAGTATTGACTTGGGGAGGGGGGAATAGTTATGCATGCTCAAGTTTTCAGTTTTTTCTGTCTTATTTCTTGTTCGTTTCACAATGAAAATATTTTTGCATCTTCAAAGCGATAGGCATGTTGTGTAAATCAACAGTCCCCCCCAAAAAATCTATTTTAATTCCAGGTTGTAAGGCAACAAAACAGGACAAATATCACGGGGGGTGAAGACTTTCACAAGCCACTGTATAACTGGTTTGTTGAATGTGATACGCCACTTCATTTGTGATTGTTTACTCTTCTGCTTGGCTCTCTCCCTCTGTCTCACCAACCCCTGCCCCCTCTCACTCAAATAGCAGTTGTTTTCGCTTGACCACTAGATCATTTGCCAACCGTTTCACTCTTCAGTCTAAATGGTTGATGAAGCAGATGCAACAACATGTTGACAACAATGCAGCTTTTCCACTTTGCTTCATAATATAAATCCACAAGCGTTCCATAATTAAAGCATTAGTTTGTATCTTACTGTCTGCTAACAGATAACTAGTTTCTCTTTTCATAGCAAGTTGTTCAATTAAATCCTTGTCAGCCACTAATGCTAATTGCTAGTCAACTGGCTAGCTAGCTAATACATGTCCTAATTCAGGCCTAAATCAGGATGTTGTTTGTGTAAAGTTATCATAGTCTGAATCAGAGAGGAATAAGCAAACCTTGAATATGTTAGCTACAAGAAGTAAGAGAATACATTTAATGTAGCCCGAGATTATAGGGTCCCACTCCCCTGGAAAAAACTGACCAATACTTTGGTTCCTACTCTTTCATAATAACGGCTCCATAGAGAACGTATTAATATTCTAAGTCCTTCCTAATTCATTGAACGCCTCCTGGCTTTTTGTGCGTTGTTATATTCTAACTATAGAATTAGAACGTTAATTACATTTCCATGATTCTGACAGTTCACACAAGTGGTATGATATACATCGAATCACAAGTGCAATATTTTGTAAAAATAAGACCTCGATTTTTTGGCCCATATATGTGCAGCCCTGCGTGACAGTGTGGAAATGATCTCAAAATGAGATCAACTTTTGGTTGAAGTTGAATTGAACAGTATTAAACAATCAGAATGGAAACAGACCCATTGAAATAATTTAACTTGTGTTGTCAGCCATGGGTCATAATCTACTCAGACAGCACATTCAGAACTTCTATTACTCAACAAAAATATATGTGAAACATATTGTGACATGATATTTGGGCCGAATCGCCCAGCCGTACTCTGCAGTAATCCAGACTGCAGCTTGACGACTAGGGGACTGGTGGACTAGAGGAAGACCTGAACATGCAGTAGAACTGGAGGCAGGAACCTACTGCAGCCCCATACCAGAGGAAGACCTGAACATGCAGTAGAACTGGAGGCAGGAACCTACTGCAGCCCCATACCAGAGGAAGACCTGAACATGCAGTAGAACTGGAGGCAGGAACCTACTGCAGCCCCATACCAGAGGAAGACCTGAACATGCAGTAGAACTGGAGGCAAGAACCTACTGCAGCCTCATACCAGAGGAAGATGTGAACATGCAGTAGAACTGGAGGCAAGAACATACTGCAGCCCATACCAGAGGAAGACCTGAACATACAGTAGAACTGGAGGCAGGAACCTACTGCAGCCCCATACCAGAGGAAGACCTGAACATGCAGTAGAACTGGAGGCAGGAACCTACTGCAGCCCCATACCAGAGGAAGACCTGAACATGCAGTAGAACTGGAGGCACGAACCTACTGCAGCCCCATACCAAAGGAAGACCTGACCATGCAGTAGAACTGGAGGCAGGAACCTACTGCAGCCCCATACCAGAGGAAGACCTGACCATGCAGTAGAACTGGAGGCAGGAACCTACTGCAGCCCCATACCAGAGGAAGACCTGACCATGGGTTTAACACCAGGGGTGGTCTCTGGGTTTAACACCAGGGATGGTCTCTGGGTTTAACACCAGGGATGGTCTCTGGGTTTAACACCAGGGATGGTCTCTGGGTTTAACTCCAGGGATGGTCTCTGGGTTTAACACCAGGGATGGTCTCTGGGTTTAACACCAGGGATGGTCTCTGGGTTTAACACCAGGGATGGTCTCTGGGTTTAACACCAGGGATGGTCTCTGGGTTTAACTCCAGGGATGGTCTCTGGGTTTAACACCAGGGATGGTCTCTGGGTTTAACACCAGGGATGGTCTCTGGGTTTAACACCAGGATGGTCTCTAGGTTTAACTCCAGGGATGGTCTCTGGGTTTAACACCAGGGATGGTCTCTAGGTTTAACACCAGGGATGGTCTCTAGGTTTAACACCAGGGATGGTCTCTGGGTTTAACTCCAGGGATGGTCTCTGGGTTTAACACCAGGGATGGTCTCTGGGTTTAACTCCAGGGATGGTCTCTGGGTTTAACACCAGGGATGGTCTCTGGGTTTAACACCAGGGATGGTCTCTAGGTTTAACACCAGGGATGGTCTCTAGGTTTAACACCAGGGATGGTCTCTGGGTTTAACACCAGGGATGGTCTCTGGGTTTAACACCAGGGATGGTCTCTGGGTTTAACACCAGGGATGGTCTCTGGGTTTAACACCAGGGATGGTCTCTGGGTTTAACACCAGGGATGGTCTCTGGGTTTAACTCCAGGGATGGTCTCTGGGTTTAACACCAGGGATGGTCTCTGGGTTTAACACCAGGGATGGTCTCTGGGTTTAACACCAGGGATGGTCTCTGGGTTTAACAGCAGGGATGGTCTCTAGGTTTAACTCCAGGGATGGTCTCTGGGTTTAACACCAGGGATGGTCTCTGGGTTTAACACCAGGGATGGTCTCTGGGTTTAACACCAGGGATGGTCTCTGGGTTTAACTCCAGGGATGGTCTCTGGGTTTAACTCCAGGGATGGTCTCTGGGTTTAACTCCAGGGATGGTCTCTGGGTTTAACACCAGGTATGGTCTCTGGGTTTAACACCAGGGATGGTCTCTGGGTTTAACACCAGGGATGGTCTCTGGGTTTAACACCAGGGATGGTCTCTGGGTTTAACACCAGGGATGGTCTCTGGGTTTAACTCCAGGGATGGTCTCTGGGTTTAACTCCAGGGATGGTCTCTGGGTTTAACACCAGGGATGGTCTCTGGGTTTAACACCAGGGATGGTCTCTGGGTTTAACACCAGGGATGGTCTCTGGGTTTAACTCCAGGGATGGTCTCTGGGTTTAACACCAGGGATGGTCTCTGGGTTTAACACCAGGGATGGTCTCTGGGTTTAACACCAGGGATGGTCTCTGGGTTTAACACCAGGGATGGTCTCTGGGTTTAACACCAGGGATGGTCTCTAGGTTTAACACCAGGGATGGTCTCTAGGTTTAACACCAGGGATGGTCTCTGGGTTTAACACCAGGGAAGGTCTCTAGGTTTAACAACATGGATGTGTCCCAAATGGCAACACTACCAGTAGATCAGTAGCATATGGATGGGGATTGGTTGTTACAGGGGATTGGACAGGGTCACGCTACAGTGCATGTTCCATAAAGGTCAGAGGATTACCAGAGGAGGATCTCTCTGATGCACCTAGGATCACAAAGCCTCATCCCCCCCCCCCCCCCCCCCCCCCCCCCCCCGCTACTGTGTGTATGTGTGTATGCACCAGTGGTGTAAAGCCATTTAAATAGTACTTAAGTCGTTTTCTTTGGGTATCTGTACTTTAATATTTATATGTTTGATAGCTTTTTTTTTACTCCATACATTTTCCCTGACAATCAAAAGTACTTGTTAAATTTCAAATGCTCAGGCAAGACAGTAATATGGTCCAATTCACACACCTATCGGTATAGCGTGTTGTCATCCCTACTGCCTCTGATCTGGTGGACTCACTAAAAACAAATAGTGGGTTTGTAAAGGATGTCTGAGTGTGGGAGTGTGCCCCTGTCTGCCCCTAAAGTAAAAAATGTAAATTGTGCCGTCTGGTTGGCTTAATACAAGGAATTTGATCTATAGCTTTTACTTGTACGATTTACTTTTACTCAAGTATGACAATTAAGCAAATTTTTCTACCACTGTTTAAGTACATTTAAAACCAGATACTTGAGCAATTTTCTGTTAAGTTATCTTTACTTTTTTAGTGTGAAAAATCTAAAATAATTCCACCACTGGCGTGGGCATACACATGCGTGCGTCCGTGCGTGTCTGTGTGTGCGTGTGTCCGGCTCCCAGGATCCAAGGGGCTCCAGCACGCCCACTCCCATGTCTTACATGCCCTGGAAACGTAGAAAGGGGTGTAGCTGCATGGTTTATTGTCTCGGGGAAGATATCATGCCTACTAACCCTGCAGCCACAGGCACAGTTCCTCCCTCCATCTTTCCAAACATCTCCTCCAACTCTCAATATTTCTTACCATCTCCACAGAGCTAGAGCTGTGTTTGTCAGCTAAAGAGACGTCCTGAAAATCTATATGTTCACGTCCGAACGGTTTGACCTAGAAAACTATTATGACCGCTATATGTAAATGGGAGACTCTCCAAGACGATGGTGTTCTCCGTTTTTCTCTATAACCACAAGTATCAGTAGACTCGTCCGAAGTCGGTACCTGTCAATGTGCTAACTTCTGTTTGGTAGCCTCCGAACTGTTTGGGTTACAAACTAATGGGACTCCACTGTGGAAAGAGGAGATTCTCTCCAAGACGATGGTGTTCTCCGTTTTCCTCTAGGACCCAACAAGTGTCATGGGACTCGTCTGAAGGTAGCGGTAAAGACAAACAAATAGAAGTATGAAGGTAGTTTTGTACTACCCCCAAAAAAGGTTTAAATACCGTTTGTGTAAAAAAACAAATTAGTTTTTTTGTATATCTCCTAGATTTCGGACAGACACTTCAAAACCTTGTTTCTTAGGATGTCTTTTGTTCACTGTCCTTTTTGCCATTGATGAATGTGTGTTTCAATGTGTTTCTATGGACTTAGTAGTAAAGGCCAAAATCAATATTTTATCCCCCAAAAACGTCTATATTTTAGGAGTCCTAACATTCTAAATCAAATATCTAAATGATCCATAGAATGACCTTCTTATGACCTTCTTAAAACAATTCCATATGTCAGCTCAGAACCCCCCAACATTTAAAACTATAAAGCATGAATATGATTAAAATACTATATGCAAATCCTCAGCCGTAGTTAAAACAGGCAATATCTTCTCTGCTCCGTTCAGAATCACTAGAAGCAGCAGACAAGGCAATCTCTGCTATACGTATTATTCATGGAACCGCTGGTCCAGGGGGGAATTCTTCAATTGAAGGAAATAACACACATTTCCCTAAAATCGACTGATCACTTAATCTCATTATACGCAGATGATATTTTACTGTATATAAACAATGTTTCTCTTTCGCTCCCAAACACATTGAAGATCAGAGATAAATTCAGCTTCATCTCAAGTAATATAATGAATCTAACCAAGTCAGTGCTACTCTCAAAACCCCGATGGAGGACTTCATCTCAAGTAATATAATGAATCTAACCAAGTCAGTGCTACTCTCAAAACCCCGATGGAGGACTTCATCTCTACTTATGGAATCACAATCGTTGCTAGTAGATATACAGAACCAGTCAAAAGTTTTAGAATAGCTACTCATTCCGGGTTTTTCTTTATTTTTACTATATTCTACAGTGTAGAATAAAAGTTAAGACATCAAAACTATGAAATAACACATATGGAATCAAGTAGTAACTAAAAAAGTGTTAAACAAATCAAAATATATTTTATATTTGAGATTCTTCAAATAGCCACCCTTTGCCTTGATGACAGCTTTGCGCACTTTTGGCATTCTCTCAACCAGCTTCACCTGGAATTATTTTCCAACAGTATTGAAGGAGTTCCCACATATGCTGAGCACTTGTTGGCTGTTATTCCTTCACTCTGCAGTCCAACTCATCCAAAACCATCTCATTTGGGTTGAGGTGGGCGGGTGATTGTGGAGGCCATGTCTACTGATGCAGCACTCCATCACTCTCCTTCTTGGTCAAATAACCCCTACACAGTTTAGAGGTGTGTTGGTTCATTGTCCTGTTGAAAAACAAATGGCACATTTGGCATATCAACACCATCATCCCGGAAATGCTAGACCCACTCCAATTCGCATTCTGTCCAAATAGATCCACACATGACGGGTTGAGAGTTTCATGTTTCTTGGTGTCCACATGCTCGGCATCCGACCGTAAGGTGCTTATAAGGGTCTATATCTAGGTCTGCAGCTAGGTCTGTATTGGTTCTGTATCTAGGTCTGTACTGGGTCTTTAGCTAGGTCTGTACTGGGTCTGTAGCTGGGTCTGTATTAGGTATACCGATGTGTCTGTACTGGGTCTGTATCTTGGTCTGAAGCTAGGTCTGTAACTAGGTCTGTACTGCGTCTGTATCTAGGTCTGTGCTGGGTCTGTAGCTAGTTTTGTAACTATGTCTGTACTGGTTCTGTAGCTAGGTCTGTGCTGGGTCTGTAGCTAGTTTTGTAGGTATTTACTGGTTCTGTAGGTAGGTCTGTACTGGTTCTGTAGTTAGGTCTCTAGCTAGGTCTGAACTGGGTCTGTAGCTAGGTCTCTGCTGGGTCTGTAGCTAGGTCTGTACTGTAAAAAGTATGATCTTTGTCCCCATGGTTTTCCCTTTATAACCCGTGATGACATGGCTGGTTTTCCCTTTACAACCCGTGATGACATGGCTGGTTTTCCCTTTACAACCCGTGATGACATGGCTGGTTTTCCCTTTATAACCCGTGATGACATGGCTGGTTTTCCCTTTATAACCCGTGATGACATGGCTGGTTTTCCCTTTATAACCCGTGATGACATGGCTGGTTTTCCCTTTACAACCCGTGATGACATGGCTGGTTTTCCCTTTATAACCCGTGATGACATGGCTGGTTTTCCCTTTATAACCCGTGATTGTCTGAAGTCCCTGATACATGCGTCTTGTATCTGAGCCGTAGAATTGGGACTCCACTTTGTCCCTGTACTGTTGCTTTGCCTCTGACTTACTGAGGTCGTAGCTGGTCTGTTTGTACTCAACCATGTTCCCTGTCACCTTACCGTGGTTAAATGCAGTGGTTCGCGCTTTCAGTTTTGCACGAACGTTGCCATTAATCCACGGTTTTATGTTTGGATATAACAGCCAGTAGCTTTATAAAACCCCAACCTGTCCTGTATTGTTCTGTTTATAGACGATCACATCTATTTCCCATATGGAGCAGTAAGAGATAGATCATGAAGTAGATTTCTGAGAAATCCTCTGAGATTATGTGGTTACTGTTAGCACATGACAGTCATCATGATAGTCATCAAGCCCTAAAGAACAGACAGAAGACATCACTGTTCAAAAGAAATTCAGTCTATGACTGCAGTGCAAACAATAACATCTACTACTTCTACTACTAATTACTTATGTAAAGCATTAGTGTGTACTCCAGAGAAGCATCAGAATAGATGAGTTGAATCTGACATGAAACAAGACAGAAGACAGGGCTAGCGGAGACTGCAGCTCAGTGAATCAGAGGAATCATTACTACACAAACTCAGTGAGATGGGGAATCATTACTAAACCAACTCATTGAACCACTATTATTTAGGAACAATATTAGGTTAACGTTAGGAATGATAAGTTAGGAACAATGTTGGGTTAGTGTTAGGAATGATAAGTTAGGAATGATACGTTAGGAATGATACGTTAGGAATGATACGTTAGGAATGATACGTTAGGAACAATATTAGGTTAGTGTTAGGAATGATAAGTTAGGAACAATGTTGGGTTAGTGTTAGGCCTGAGGGAAAGACCAAGGACGCTGTCAATGGCGGCCGTTAAAAAAATATGTTCTAACAAAGTGTATATTTGTCAAATCTGGCATAATTTATGTATTCTGAAAGGCCAAAAACGTTTACTTCAATTAAATTTTGATATATTTGGCTGTTTTTGCTGCATAATATTTAGAAGTTGTCCTTTTCAGGATTAGAAAAAATTTCCTCTAAATGCTGTTTGTATAAGCTGGTAGCATAGCTAGCATATAGCAATCAGTGGTGGTAGTTTTAAGCAATTTTAATGTGTAATGCAGTTGAATGGTGACATAAACCACAATTAAAGTTAAGTCAAATCTTATATATATCTAAAAATAAATCACCACAGCTGTGTGTCACGATTGTCGTAACGTGGAAGAGAGGAGGACCAAGGCGCAGCGTGATAACAATACATCTTCCTTTTAATTATAACGAAGACGAAACGAAGAACACTGACAAACTATACAAAACAATAAACATGAACAAACCGTAACAGTCCCGTGTGGCACAAACACTGACACAGGAAACAATCACCCACAAAATACCCAAAGAACATGGCTGCCTAAATATGGTTCCCAATCAGAGACAACGATAAACACCTGCCTCTAATTGAGAACCAATCTAGGCAACCATAGACTTACATAAACACCTATAATGAACACAACCCCATAAATCTACAAAAAAACCCTAGACAGTACAAACACCCTAGACGAGACAAAAACACACAAACCACCCTCGTCACACCCTGACCTAACCAAAATAATAAAGAGAACAAAGAGAACTAAGGCCAGGGCGTGACACTGTGATGGATACAGGAAGTTTTGCTGCAATTGTGTAAATGCCTACAGATAATTTGTTCATTCTACATGGTGGGATCTTTTTTGTCTGTAAAATACAGGATATGCAATATATATACAAAAGTATGAGGACACCCCTTCAAATTAGTGGATTCGGCTATTTCAGCCACACCCAAATACTGACAGGTGTATAAAATCGAACACACAGCTTTGCAATCTCCATGGTCAAACATCGGCAGTAGAATGGCCTGACTGAAGAGCTCAGTGACTTTTAACGTGGCACCGTCATAGGATGCCATCTTTCCAACTAGTTAGTTCGTCCAATGTTTGCCCTGCTAGAGCTGCCCTGGTCAACTGTAAGGGCTTTTATTGTGAAGTGGAAACGTCTAGGAGCGTCAACAGAACGGGACCGCCAAGTGCTGAAGCTCGTAGAGTGTGTGTGTGTCGGTTCAAACACTCACTACCGAGTTCCAAACTGCCTCTGGAAGCAACGTCAGCACAATAACTGTTCGTTCGAATGGGTTTCCCTGGTCAAGCAGCCGCACACAAGTCTAAGATCACCATGTGCAATGCCAAGCATCGGCTGAAGTGGTGTAAAGCTCACCGCCATTGGACTCTGGAGAAGTGGAAAACGTGTTCTCTGGAGTGATGAATCACGCTTCACCATCTGGCAGTTTGACGGACGAATCTGGGTTTGGCAGATGCCAGGAGAACACGGCCTGCCCGAATGCATAGTGCCAACTGTAAAGTTTGGTGGAGGAGGAATAATGGTCTGGGGCTGTTTTTCATGGTTCGGGCCAAGGGGGTTCGGGCCAAGGGGCCACTGTATATATATATACAGTGGGGAGAACAAGTATTTGATACACTGCCGATTTTGCAGGTTTTCCTACTTACAAAGCAAGACGGAATCTAAAACAAAAACCCAGAAAATCACATTGTATGATTTTCAAGTAATTAATTAGCATTTTATTGCATGACATAAGTATTTGAAAACCTACCAACCAGTAAGAATTCCGGCTCTCACAGACCTGTTAGTTTTTCTTTAAGAAGCCCTCCTGTTCTCCACTCATTACCTGTATTAACTGCACCTGTTTGAACTCGTTACCTGTATAAAAGACACCTGTCCACACACTCAATCAAACAGACTCCAACCTCTCCACAATGGCCAAGACCAGAGAGCTGTGTAAGGACATCAGGGATAAAATTGAAAGGACGGAGGGACAGGGCGTGGGGACAGGATGGAGGGACAGGGCAACGCGACAGGGCGGGGGGACAGGACGGAGGTTGTTAACCTTAACTGGGGGTTGTGCTGCCCCCACTGATGGGGTGCATGTGCTTGGTTGAAGATATTCTGCCGAATCCCTCTAGTGGCTCAGGCCAGAGAGAAGGAGGAAGCAGGAGTGAGAAGAGGGAGCAGAAACATAGAGGGAAGAGAAAGATAACGTGTTAGAGAGATAAGGCAGGAAGTAGGAGGGAGAGAAGGAGGGAAAGAGGAAGGTAAAGTGTTAGAGAGATAATTCAGGAAGCAGGAAGTTAATTTATTTGTGCTTTAGTTCCCTGCAGCTGCTGAGAGATAGGGAGAGAGAGAGATGGAGAGGGAGTGAAAGACATAAAGATACCCTGGTAATCAGAGTTCTCACAGAACATCAAGGTATGAGAAGGAGGGAATGAGATGGAGGGTAAATGTAATGCTGAAGATGTTTGGAGAGGAGGAGAAGAGATGGAGGGTACAGGGATGCCTTGCTGGAGATGTTTGGAGAGGAGGAGAAGAGATGGAATGGTCTTTTGTTTCTCGCCCATTTCTATAAGGTTTTAAACTGGCTTACAGAGCTATACTGCGGCACTGTACAGACATCTGATAATAAACCCACATTTTATAATCCATTTGAGCTACTTATTTATTTGGCAGCAGTTCTATTTCAGATTAAAGGGGTGTGTGTTTAAAAGAACAAGAATCTGACAAAAAGACTTTCCGTTGTGGGATGTTTCAAGCACATAGCGACTAAGGACTTAGGTATTGTAGCATCAATGTGGTGTGTTAACTATACCACGCTGTGTGTGTGTGTGTATTATTATATGGGGTGTGTATGTGTTTGTGGTAGGACTACTAAGCTATATGGCATTGTTTTAAGATAGTCATACCAATGATAATTTAGCTATTTGATTTAGAATTTTAAGACCCCTTGAAGTATAAAAGAGATATAAAAAAAGAAATTGTGAGGAAAAAGTATTTTTGGCCTTACTGCTATTAGCATATACAAACACATTAAATAACAGATTTTCAGGTCCAGGATGTCCTCCACTCCTGGGCATGCTGCTTGGTCACTTGGTGGTGGGATCTTCTGTCACGCTCGTTGAAAGATGGATTGGACCAAGGTGCAGCGTGTTAGGCGTACATTTTACTTTTATTTTAAATGACACCCAAAAAACAACAAAATACAAAACGAACATAAAGCTATATGCAGTGCAAAAAGCAACTACACACAAACAAGATCCCACAATCTAAGGTGGGAAAAAGGGCTGCCTAAGTATGATCCCCAATCAGCGACAACGATAAACAGCTGCCGCTGATTGGGAACCATACCCGGCCAACAAAGAAATAGAAAACATAGATTTGCCCACCCAAATCACACCCTGACCTAACCAAATGGAGAAATAAAAAGGCTCTCTAAGGTCAGGGCGTGACATAATGGCCGAACGCTCAACCCTCTAAGGTCGATGTCCGCGCCCCCGCTTTAATCTAATTAGTATAATAACTAATGTCGATTTAAGCTCAATTTGACAATACTATTATCATTTTCACTCTTCATATCAATCAATCAATCAAGTTTATTTTATATAGCCCTTCGTACATCAGCTAATATCTCGAAGTGCTGTACAGAAACCCAGCCTAAAACCCCAAACAGCAAGCAATGCAGGTGTAGAAGCACGGTGGCTAGGAAAAACTCCCTAGAAAGGCCAAAACCTAGGAAGAAACCTAGAGAGGAACCAGGCTATGAGGGGTGGCCAGTCCTCTTCTGGCTGTGCCGGGTGGAGATTATAACAGAACATGGCCAAGATGTTCAAAATGTTCATAAATGACAAGCATGGTCAAATAATAATCAGGAATACATGTCAGTTGGCTTTTCATAGCCGATCATTAAGAGTTGAAAACAGCAGGTCTGGGGCAGGTAGGGGTTCCATAACTGCAGGCAGAACAGTTGGAACTGGAACAGCAGCAAGGCCAGGTGGACTGGGGACAGCAAGGAGTCATCATGCCCAGTAGTCCTGACGTATGGTCCTAGGGCTCAGGTCCTCCGAGAGAGAGAAAGAAAGAGAGAAGGAGAGAATTAGAGAGAGCATACTTAAATTCACACAGGACACTGGATAAGACAGGAGAAGTACTCCAGATATAACCAACTGGCCCCAGCTCCCCGACACAAACTACTGCCGCATAAATACTGGAGGCTGAGACAGGAGGGGTCAGGAGACACTGTGGCCCCATCCGATGATACCCCCGGACAGGGCCAAACAGGAAGGATATAACCCCACCCACTTTGCCAAAGCACAGCCCCCGCACCACTAGAGGGATATCTTCAGCCACCAACTTACAATCCTGAGACAAGGCCGAGTATAGCCCACAAAGATCTCCACCACAGCACAAACCAAGGGGGGGCGCCAACCCAGACAGGAAGATCACGTCAGTAACTCAACCCACTCAAGTGACGCACCCCTCCTAGGGACGGCATGAAAGAGCACCAGTAAGCCAGTGACTCAGCCCCTGTAATAGGGTTAGAGGTAGAGAATCCCAGTGGAGGGGAACCGGCCAGGCAGAGACAGCAAGGGCAGTTCGTTGCTCCAGAGCCTTTCCGTTCACCTTCACACTCCTGGGCCAGACTACACTCAATCATATGACCTACTGAAGAGATAAGTCTTCAGTAAGGACTTAAAGGTTGAGACCGAGTCTGCGTCTCTCACATGGGTAGGCAGACCATTCCATAAAAATGGAGATCTATAGGAGAAAGCCCTGCCTCCAGCTGTTTGCTTAGAAATTCTAGGGACAATTAGGAGGCCTGCGTCTTGTGACCGTAGCGTACGTGTAGGTATGTACGGCAGGACCAACTCGGAAAGATAGGTAGGAGCAAGCCCATGTAACGCTTTATAGGTTAACAGTAAAACCTTGAAATCAGCCCTTGCCTTAACAGGAAGCCAGTGTAGGGAAGAAAGCACTGGAGTAATATGATCAAATTTCTTGGTTCTAGTCAGGATTCTAGCAGCCGTATTTAGCACTAACTGAAGTTTATTTAGTGCTTTATCCGGGTAGCCGGAAAGTAGAGCATTGCAGTACTCTAGCCTAGAACTAACAAATGCATGGATTAATTTTTCTGCATCATTTTTGGACAGAAAATTTCTGATTTTTGCAATGTTACGTAGATGGAAAAAAGCTGTCCTTGAAACAGTCTTGATATGTTCGTCAAAAGAGAGATCAGGGTCAAGAGTAACGCCAAGGTCCTTCACAGTTTTATTTGAGACGACTTTACAACCATCAAGATTAATTGTCAGATTTAACAGAAGATCTCTTTGTTTCTTGGGACCTAGAACAAGCATCTCTGTTTTGTCCGAGTTTAAAAGTAGAAAGTTTTCAGCCATCCACTTCCTTATGTCTGAAACACAGGCTTCTAGCGAGGGCAATTTTGGGGCTTCACCATGTTTCATTGAAATGTACAGCTGTGTGTCATCCGCATAGCAGTGAAAGTTAACATTATGTTTTCGAATAACATCCCCAAGAGGTAAAATATATAGTGAAAACAATAGTGGTCCTAAAACGGAACCTTGAGGAACACCGAAATGTACAGTTGATTTGTCAGAGGACAAACCATTCACAGAGACAAACTGATATCTTTCCGACAGATAAGATCTAAACCAGGCCAGAACTTGTCCGTGTAGACCAATTTGGGTTTCCAGTATCTCCAAAAGAATGTGGTGATCGATGGTGTCAAAGGCAGCACTAAGGTCTAGTAGCACGAGGACAGATGCAGAGCCTCGGTCTGACGCCATTAAAAGGTAATTTACCACCTTCACAAGTGCAGTCTCATTGCTATGATGGGGTCTAAAACCAGACTGAAGCATTTCGTATACATTGTTTGTCTTCAGGAAGGCAGTGAGTTGCTGCGCAACAGCTTTTTCTAAAATATTTGAGAGGAATGGAAGATTCGATATAGGCCAATAGTTTTTTATATTTTCCGGGTCAAGGTTTGGCTTTTTCAAGAGAGGCTTTATTAATGCCACTTTTAGTGAGTTTGGTACACATCCGGTGGATAGAGAGCCGTTTATTATGTTCAACATAGGAGGGCCAAGCACAGGAAGCAGCTCTTTCAGTAGTTTAGTAGGAATAGGATCCAGTATGCAGCTTGAAGGTTTAGAGGCCATGATTATTTTCATCATTGTGTCAAGAGATATAGTACTAAAACACTTAAGTGTCTCTCCCGATCGCATGCCCTGGCAGAGCTGTGCAGATCCAGGACAGCTAAGCCCTGGAGGAATACGCAGATTTAAAGAGGAGTCCGTAATTTGCTTTCTAATGATCATGATCTTTTCCTCAAAGAAGTTCATGAATTTATTACTGCTGAAGTGAAAGCCATCCTCTCTTGGGGAATGCTGCTTTTTAGTTAGCTTTGCAACAGTATCAAAAATAAATTTTGGATTGTTCTTATTTTCCTCAATTAAGTTGGAAAAGTAGGATGATCGAGCAGCAGTGAGGGCTCTTCAATACTGCACGGTACTGTCTTTCCAAGCTAGTCAGAAGACTTCCAGTTTGGTGTGGCGCCATTTCTGTTCCAATTTTCTGGAAGCTTGCTTCAGAGCTCGGGTATTTTCTGTATACCAGGGAGCTAGTTTCTTATGACAAATGTTTTTCGTTTTTAGGGGTGCAACTGCATCTAGGGTATTGCGCAAGGTTAAATTGAGTTCCTCAGTTAGGTGGTTAACTGATTTTTGTCCTCTGACGTCCTTGGGTAGGCAGAAGGAGTCTGGAAAGGCATCAAGGAATTTTTGCGTTGTCTGAGAATTTATAGCACGACTTTTGATGCTCCTTGGTTGGAGTCTGAGCAGATTATTTGTTGCGATTTCAAACGTAATAAAATGGTGGTCCGATAGTCCAGGATTATGAGGAAAAACATTAAGATCTACAACATTTATTCCACGGGACAAAACTAGGTCCAGAGTATGACTGTGGCAGTGAGTAGGTCCAGAGACATGTTGGACAAAACCCACTGAGTCGATGATGGCTCCGATAGCCTTTTGGAGTGGGTCTGTGGACTTTTCCATATGAATATTAAAATCACCAAAAATTAGAATATTATCTGGTATTGTAACGGTTGTCCTCCTCCTCTTCGGAAGAAGAGGAGGAGTAGGGATTGGACCAAAGCGCAGCGTTGTTATACGACATGATATTTATTAAACAAGACGAAAACTAAACACACTTGAGAATTTACAAAATAATAAACGAAGTCAACAGACCTGAACAAACGAACTTACATATACACGAAGAACGCATGAACAGATACAGACTAGACTAGACAAACGAACGAACAAACGAAACAGTCCCGTGTGGTGCACAGACACAGACACGGAAGACAACCACCCACAAACAAACAGTGTGAACAGCCTACCTTTATATGGTTCTCAATCAGAGGAAACGTCAAACACCTGTCCCTGATTGAGAACCATATAAGGCTAAATACCACTGACCTAAACATAGAAACACAAAACATAGAATGCCCACCCCAACTCACGTCCTGACCAACTAAACACATACAAAAACAAGAGAAAACAGGTCAGGAACGTGACAGCTATGACTACAAGGTCCGATAGGAATTCAGGGAACTCAGAGAGGAACGCTGTATATGGCCCAGGAGGCCTGTAAACAGTAGCTATAAAAAGTGATTGAGTAGGCTGCATAGATTTCATGACTAGAAGCTCAAAAGACGAAAACGTCATTTTCTTTTTTGTAAATTGAAATTTGCTATCGTAAATGTTAGCAACACCTCCGCCTTTGCGGGATGCACGGGGGATATGGTCACTAGTGTAACCAGGAGGTGAGGCCTCATTTAACACAATAAATTCATCAGGCTTAAGCCATGTTTCAGTCAGGCCAATCACATCAAGATTGTGATCAGTGATTAGTTCATTGACTATAACTGCCTTTGAAGTGAGGGATCTAACATTAAGTAACCCTATTTTGAGATGTGAGGTATCACGATCTCTTTCAATAATGGCAGGAATGGAGGAGGTCTTTATCCTAATGAGATTGCTAAGGCGAACACCGCCATGTTTAGTTTTGCCCAACCTAGGTCGAGGCACAGACATAGTCTCAATGGGGATGGCTGAGCTGACTACACTGACTATGCTAGTGGCAGACTCCACTAAGCTGGCAGGTTGGCTAACAGCCTGCTGCCTGGCCTGCACCCTATTTCATTGTGGAGTTAGAGCCCTGTCTATGTTGGTAGATAAGATGAGAGCACCCCTCCAGCTAGGATGGAGTCCGTCACTCCTCAGCAGGTCAGGCTTGGTCCTGTTTGTGGGTGAGTCCCAGAAAGAGGGCCAATTATCTACAAATTCTATCTTTTGGGAGGGGCAGAAAACAGTTTTCAACCAGCGATTGAGTTGTGAGACTCTGCTGTAGAGCTCGTCACTCCCCCTAACTGGGAGGGGGTCAGAGACAATTACTCGATGCCGACACTTCTTTCTAGCTGATTTACACGCTGAAGCTATGTTGCGCTTGGTGACCTCTGACTGTTTCATCCTAACATCGTTGGTGCCGACGTGGATAACAATATCTCTATACTCTCTACACTCGCCAGTTTTAGCTTTAGCCAGCACCATCTTCAGATTAGCCTTAACGTCGGTAGCCCTGCCCCCTGGTAAACAGTGTATGATCGCTGGGTGATTCATTTTAAGTCTAATACTGCGGGTAATGGAGTCGCCAATGACTAGGGTTTTCAATTTGTCAGAGCTAATGGTGGGAGCCTTCGGCGTCTCAGACCCCGTAACGGGAGGAGTAGAGACAAGAGAAAACTCGGCCTCAGACTCCGACTCGCTACTTAATGGGGAAAACCGGTTGAAAGTTTCTGTCGGCTGAATGAGCGACACCAGTTGAGCATTCCTACAGCATTTCCCTCCAGAAGCCATGAGAAAGTTGTCCGGCTGCGGGGACTGTGCGGGGGGATTTATACTAACGTTACTATCTGTACTTACTGGTGGCACAGACGCTGTTTCTTCCTTTCCTACACTGAAATGACCCTTGCCTAACGATTGCGTCTGAAGCTGGGCTTGTAGCACAGATATCCTCGCCGTAAGGCGATCGTTCTCCTGTATATTATGAGTACAGCGACTGCAATTAAAAGACATCATGTTAATGTTACTACTTAGCTTCGGCTGTTGAAAGTACTGACGAACCATGTCCAGATAAAGCGTCCGGAGTGAAAAAGTTGAATGAGGGAAAAAAGTTGTGATGGAAAAACTAAAAATATAAACGGTAATTAAAAAGTAAAAAGAAAAAAACGTAAAGTTGTCAGCTAGCAAAGTAAGGTTGGCAACAAAACGCACAGCAACAAAACGCACAGCAACACATATCCAAATCATCATGAAGTATAAAAAAACGTATTGTGTAACTCAATGATGTTATTAACTTCCGACGCCTACGGAGATGGCCGCCTCGCTTCGCGTTCCTAGGAACCTATGCAGTATATTATAAATTATTTGAATATGAACTGACGTGCACGGGATTTGCTAAACAGTTAGCATTTGAAACAGTGGCCAGCTAAACAAAACCAAAGCATGGGTTGCTGTCATACCTTCTCCATAGACAACTTACAGGCTAAGCAAACTAATATGTAACGTTGTAATTTGGGTGACCTATCTCATTAACATTGGGGGGAACAGCACCACCTAGTGGTCAGAACCTGGATGTAGGATGTGTCATTAATAAAAAAAAAATATATATATCTATTTAACCTTTATTTAACTAGGCAAGTCAGTTAAGAACAAATTCTTATTTACAATGATAGCCTACTGGGGAACAGTGTGTTAACTGCCTTGTTCAGGGGCAGAACGACAGACTTTTACCCTGTCAGCTAAGGGATCTGATCCAGCAACCTTTTGGTGACTGGCTCTAATGCTCTAACCACTAGGCTACCTGCCGCCCAAACCTGACAGCTTCAACATGACCCAGTCAGGATGGTACAATAGAGCTAACTCATAGATCCTAATGTGAAATCACCAGGAATACTTCTTTTCTCTGCCCCAGAAACACAAGAGGAGGCTGGTGGGAGGAGCTATAGGAGAACGGGATCATTGTAAAGACTGGAATGGAATGAATGGAACGGTTTCAAACACATGGATAACACATGTTTGACCCTGTTCCATTTATTCCATTCCAGCCATTACAATAACCCCGTCCTCCTATAGCGACTCCCACCAGCCTCCTCTGGCACACACACACACACACACACACACACACACACACACACACACACACACACACACACACACACACACACACACACACTGCCCCAGAAACACACAGCTACTGACCTTCTACAACATGGCTCTACAGCAGAGCAGGAGCAGGAGCATGGCTGTGACTTGAATACTGCTACAGCAGAGCAGGAGCATGGCTGTGACTTGAATACTGCTACAGCAGAGCAGGAGCATGGCTGTGACTTGAATACTGCTACAGCAGAGTAGGAGCAGGAGCATGGCTGTGACTTGAATACTGCTACAGCAGGAGCAGGAGCATGGCTGTGACTTGAATACTGCTACAGCAGAGCAGGAGCATGGCTGTGACTTGAATACTGCTACAGCAGAGCAGGAGCATGGCTGTGACTTGAATACTGCTACAGCAGAGTAGGAGCAGGAGCATGGCTGTGACTTGAATACTGCTACAGCAGGAGCAGGAGCATGGCTGTGACTTGAATACTGCTACAGCAGAGTAGGAGCAGGAGCATGGCTGTGACTTGAATACTGCTACAGCAGAGCAGGAGCATGGCTGTGACTTGAATACTGCTACAGCAGGAGCAGGAGCATGGCTGTGACTTGAATACTGCTACAGCAGAGCAGGAGCATGGCTGTGACTTGAATACTGCTACAGCAGAGTAGGAGCAGGAGCATGGCTGTGACTTGAATACTGCTACAGCAGGAGCAGGAGCATGGCTGTGACTTGAATACTGCTACAGCAGGAGCAGGAGCATGGCTGTGACTTGAATACTGCTACAGCAGAGTAGGAGCAGGAGCATGGCTGTGACTTGAATACTGCTACAGCAGGAGCAGGAGCATGGCTGTGACTTGAATACTGCTACAGCAGAGTAGGAGCAGGAGCATGGCTGTGACTTGAATACTGCTACAGCAGAGCAGGAGCATGGCTGTGACTTGAATAATGCTACAGCAGAGTAGGAGCAGGAGCATGGCTGTGACTTGAATACTGCTACAGCAGAGTAGGAGCAGGAGCATGGCTGTGACTTGAATACTGCTACAGCAGGAGCAGGAGCATGGCTGTGACTTGAATACTGCTACAGCAGAGCAGGAGCATGGCTGTGACTTGAATACTGCTACAGCAGAGCAGGAGCAGGAGCATGGCTGTGACTTGAATGCTGCTACAGCAGAGCAGGAGCAGGAGCATGGCTGTGACTTGAATACTGCTACAGCAGAGTAGGAGCATGGCTGTGACTTGAATATTGCTACAGCAGAGTAGGAGCAGGAGCATGGCTGTGACTTGAATACTGCTACAGCAGGAGCAGGAGCATGGCTGTGACTTGAATACTGCTACAGCAGAGCAGGAGCATGGCTGTGACTTGAATACTGCTACAGCAGAGCAGGAGCAGGAGCATGGCTGTGACTTGAATACTGCTACAGCAGAGTAGGAGCATGGCTGTGACTTGAATACTGCTACAGCAGAGCAGGAGCAGGAGCATGGCTGTGACTTGAATACTGCTACAGCAGAGTAGGAGCATGGCTGTGACTTGAATACTGCTACAGCAGAGTAGGAGCAGGAGCATGGCTGTGACTTGAATACTGCTACAGCAGAGTAGGAGCATGGCTGTGACTTGAATACTGCTACAGCAGGAGCAGGAGCATGGCTGTGACTTGAATACTGCTACAGCAGAGCAGGAGCAGGAGCATGGCTGTGACTTGAATACTGCTACAGCAGAGTAGGAGCAGGAGCATGGCTGTGACTTGAATACTGCTACAGCAGGAGCAGGAGCAGGAGCATGGCTGTGACTTGAATACTGCTACAGCAGAGCAGGAGCTTGGCTGTGACTTGAATACTGCTACAGCAGGAGCAGGAGCATGGCTGTGACTTGAATACTGCTACAGCAGATTAGGAGCAGGAGCATGGCTGTGACTTGAATACTGCTACAGCAGAGTAGGAGCATGGCTGTGACTTGAATACTGCTACAGCAGAGTAGGAGCAGGAGCATGGCTGTGACTTGAATACTGCTACAGCAGAGTAGGAGCAGGAGCATGGCTGTGACTTGAATACTGCTACAGCAGAGTAGGAGCAGGAGCATGGCTGTGACTTGAATACTGCTACAGCAGAGTAGGAGCATGGCTGTGACTTGAATACTGCTACAGCAGAGTAGGAGCAGGAGCATGGCTGTGACTTGAATACTGCTACAGCAGGAGCAGGAGCATGGCTGTGACTTGAATACTGCTACAGCAGGAGCAGGAGCATGGCTGTGACTTGAATACTGCTACAGCAGAGTAGGAGCAGGAGCATGGCTGTGACTTGAATACTGCTACAGCAGGAGCAGGAGCATGGCTGTGACTTGAATACTGCTACAGCAGGAGCAGGAGCATGGCTGTGACTTGAATACTGCTACAGCAGAGTAGGAGCAGGAGCATGGCTGTGACTTGAATACTGCTACAGCAGAGCAGGAGCATGGCTGTGACTTGAATAATGCTACAGCAGAGTAGGAGCAGGAGCATGGCTGTGACTTGAATACTGCTACAGCAGGAGCAGGAGCATGGCTGTGACTTGAATACTGCTACAGCAGGAGCAGGGGCATGGCTGTGACTTGAATAATGCTACAGCAGAGCAGGAGCAGGAGCATGGCTGTGACTTGAATACTGCTACAGCAGAGTAGGAGCAGGAGCATGGCTGTGACTTGAATACTGCTACAGCAGAGCAGGAGCTTGGCTGTGACTTGAATACTGCTACAGCAGAGCAGGAGCAGGAGCATGGCTGTGACTTGAATACTGCTACAGCAGGAGCAGGAGCATGGCTGTGACTTGAATACTGCTACAGCAGAGCAGGAGCAGGAGCATGGCTGTGACTTGAATACTGCTACAGCAGAGCAGGAGCATGGCTGTGACTTGAATACTGCTACAGCAGAGCAGGAGCAGGAGCATGGCTGTGACTTGAATACTGCTACAGCAGGAGCAGGAGCATGGCTGTGACTTGAATACTGCTACAGCAGAGGAGGAGCATGGCTGTGACTTGAATACTGCTACAGCAGGAGCAGGAGCATGGCTGTGACTTGAATACTGCTACAGCAGAGCAGGAGCAGGAGCATGGCTGTGACTTGAATACTGCTACAGCAGAGTAGGAGCAGGAGCATGGCTGTGACTTGAATACTGCTACAGCAGGAGCAGGGGCATGGCTGTGACTTGAATAATGCTACAGCAGAGCAGGAGCAGGAGCATGGCTGTGACTTGAATACTGCTACAGCAGAGTAGGAGCAGGAGCATGGCTGTGACTTGAATACTGCTACAGAAGGAGCAGGGGCATGGCTGTGACTTGAATAATGCTACAGCAGAGCAGGAGCAGGAGCATGGCTGTGACTTGAATACTGCTACAGCAGAGCAGGAGCATGGCTGTGACTTGAATACTGCTACAGCAGGAGCAGGAGCATGGCTGTGACTTGAATACTGCTACAGCAGAGCAGGAGCATGGCTGTGACTTGAATACTGCTACAGCAGAGCAGGAGCATGGCTGTGACTTGAATACTGCTACAGCAGAGTAGGAGCATGGCTGTGACTTGAATACTGCTACAGCAGAGTAGGACCAGGAGCATGGCTGTGACTTGAATACTGCTACAGCAGAGCAGGAGCATGGCTGTGACTTGAATACTGCCTACTGAGAAATACAAACACTTGGATTCTGATGCTGGAGCCGACCTCTACAGCCAAGGTTTCTGTTTCCCAAATTACACCCCATTCCCTTTATAGCGCAGAGTCATGTGGCTCTGGTGAAACGTTACGCACTATGTAGGGAATAGGGTGCCAAGTAGTGCACTATGTAGGGAATAGGGTGCCAAGTAGTGCACTATGTAGGGAATAGGGTGCCAAGTAGTGCACTATGTAGGGAATAGGGTGCCAAGTAGTGCACTATGTAGGGAATAGGGTGCCAAGTAGTGCACTATGTAGGGAATAGGGTGCCAAGTAGTGCACTATGTAGGGAATAGGGTGCCAAGTAGTGCACTATGTAGGGAATAGGGTGCCAAGTAGTGCACTATGTAGGGAATAGGGTGCCAAGTAGTGCACTATGTAGGGAATAGGGTGCCAAGTAGTGCACTATGTAGGGTATAGGGTGCCAGTGGGGACTGCTCCGACCCTGCCCTGGCTAGCTGGCCACGGATCTGCTGATTGGACAGAGGTTGTTATATTCATGGGATATGTTGTTGGCGCTATGGATCAGAAAGACTCAGTGTGTCAGTGTGTGTGTGTGTGTGTGTGTGTGTGTGTGTGTGTGTGTGTGTGTGTGTGTGTGTGTGTGTGTGTGTGTGTGTGTGTGTGTGTGTGTGTGTGTGTGTGTGTGTGTGTGTCCCTTCGGCTGCTCTCCGTGCTTCACTCCCTAAACCATGTAACACGGAACACAATGCCAAGGACACGCATGGAAACGCTCCAATGCTTTTCACTCCCCCAGTTTATTGTTTCAGAAAGAAATGGACTGGCCATAGGGAATTTAGAGCAGAGGGACTGGCCATAGGGCAGTTAGAGCAGAGGGACTGGCCATAGGGAATTTAGAGCAGAGGGACTGGCCATAGGGCAGTTAGAGCAGAGGGACTGGCCATAGGGCAGTTAGAGCAGAGGGACTGGCCATAGGGCAGTTAGAGCAGAGGGACTGGCCATAGTGCAGTTAGAGCAGAGGGACTGGCCATAGGGCAGTTAGAGCAGAGGGACTGGCCATAGGGCAGTTAGAGCAGAGGGACTGGCCATAGGTCAGTTAGAGCAGAGGGACTGGCCATAGGGCAGTTAGAGCAGAGGGACTGGCCATAGGGCAGTTAGAGCAGAGGGACTGGCCATAGGGCAGTTAGAGCAGAGGGACTGGCCATAGGGCAGTTAGAGCAGAGGGACTGGCCATAGGGCAGTTAGAGCAGAGGGACTGGCCATAGGGCAGTTAGAGCAGAGGGACTGGCCATAGGGCAGTTAGAGCAGAGGGACTGGCCATAGGGCAGTTAGAGCAGAGGGACTGGCCATAGGGCAGTTAGAGCAGAGGGACTGGCCATAGGGCAGTTAGAGCAGAGGGACTGGCCATAGGGCAGTTAGAGCAGAAGGACTGGCCATAGGGAATTTAGAGCAGAGGGACTGGCCATAGGGCAGTTAGAGCAGAGGGACTGGCCATAGGGCAGTTAGAGCAGAGGGACTGGCCATAGGGCAGTTAGAGCAGAGGGACTGGCCATAGGGCAGTTAGAGCAGAGGGACTGGCCATAGGGCAGTTAGAGCAGAGGGACTGGCCATAGGGCAGTTAGAGCAGAGGGATTGGCCATAGGGAATTTAGAGCAGAGGGACTGGCCATAGGGAATTTAGAGCAGAGGGACTGGCCATAGGGCAGTTAGAGCAGAGGGACTGGCCATAGGGCAGTTAGAGCAGAGGGACTGGCCATAGGGCAGTTAGAGCAGAGGGACTGGCCATAGGGAATTTAGAGCAGAGGGACTGGCCATAGGGAATTTAGAGCAGAGGGACTGGCCATAGGGAATTTAGAGCAGAGGGACTGGCCATAGGGCAGTTAGAGCAGAGGGACTGGCCATAGGGCAGTTAGCGCAGAGGGACTGGCCATAGGGAATTTAGAGCAGAGGGACTGGCCATAGGGACACAGAGACATCTTTTCTTGATTATTGTACAGTCGTGTGGTCGAGTGCTGCAAGGAAGACCTAGTTAAACTGCAGCTGGTCCAGAACAGAGCAGCATTTCTTGCTCTTCATTGTAGTCAGAGGGCTGATATGAATACTATGCATGCCAGTCTCTCTTGGCTAAGAGTTGAGGAGAGACTGACTGCATCACTTCTCCTTTTTTAAGAAACATTCATGTGTTGGAAATCCCAAATTGTTTTCAGTCAACTTACACACTGTAACGTCTGCTTCCAGGTCACACTCTCAAACACTTAGATCCCATGAACACAGCTCACTCTCCAGATCCCATTCACCCGAATTCTGATCACCTATGTGTCACTATCACACACTATTTAATTCAGTTCTTTGCACCCCATCATTGTGAGGTATTGTTGTTTTGTGACACACTTCTATTCAATCTGTTTTTCCGTGATTGACTCCTCCCATGTATGATAGTTTTGGCCTCGCTAACGACTGCCTCTCTGATAGAGTTCAGTGTGTCAAATCGGAGGGCCTGTTGTCCGGACCTCTGGCAATCTCTATGGGGGTGCCACAGGGTTGAATTCTCGGGCCGACTCTTCTCTGTATACATCAATGATGTCGCTCTTGCTGCTGGTGAGTCTCTGATCCACCTCTACACAGACGACACCATTCTGTATACTTCTGGCTCTTCTTTGGACACTTAACAACCCTCCAGACGAGCTTCAATGCCATACAACTCTCCTTCCATGGCCTCCAACTGCTCTTAAATACAAGTAAAACTAAATGCATGCTCTTCAACCGATCGCTGCTCGCAACTGGCCCGCCCGTCCAGCATCACTACTCTGGACGGTTCTGACTTAGAATATGTGGACAACTACAAATACCTAGGTGTCTGGTTAGACTGTAAACTCTCCTTCCAGACTCATAATAAACATCTCCAATCCAAAGTTAAATCTAGAATCGGCTTCCTATTTCGCAACAAAGCATCCTTCACCCATGCTGCCAAACATACCCTCGTAAAACTGACTATCCTACCGATCCTTGACTTTGGCGATGTCATTTGCAAAATAGCCTCCAACACTCTACTCAACAAACTGGATGTAGTCTATCACAGTGCCATCCGCTTTGTCACCAAATCCCCATATACTACCCACCACTGCGACCTGTATGCTCTCGTTGGCTGGCCCTCGCTTCATATTCATCGCCAAACCCACTGGCTCCAGGTCATCTACAAGTCTCTGCTAGGTAAAGCCCCGCCTTATCTCAGCTCACTGGTCACCATAGCAGCACCCACCCGTAGCACATGCTCCAGCAGATATATCTAACTGGTCAGCCCCAAAACCAATTCCTCGTTTGGCCGCCTTTCCTTCCAGTTCTCTGCTGCCAATGACTGGAACGAACTGCAAAAATCTCTGAAGCTGGAGACTCATATCTCCCTCACTAGCTTTAAGCATCAGCTGTCAGAGCAGCTCACAGATCATTGCACCTGTACACAGCCCATCTGTAAATAGCCCATCCAACTTCCTCATCCCCATACTGTATTTATTTATTTATCTTGCACCTTTGCACCCCAGCATCTCTACTTGCACATTCATCTTCTGCACATCCTACCATTCCAGTGTATAATTGCTATTTTGTAATGATTTTGCCACCATGGCCTATTTATTGCCTTACCTCCCTCATCCTACCCCATTTGCACATACTGTAAATATACTTTTTCTACTGTATTATTTACTGTATGTTTGTTTATTCCATGTGTAACTGTGTTGTTGTATGTATCGAACTGCTTTGCTTTATCTTGGCCAGGTCGCAGTTGCAAATGAGAACTTGTTCTCAACTAGCCTACCTGGTTAAATTAAGGTGAAATAAATAAATAAAATAATTTAAACATTAAAAAAATGACACCTTTTGCCTATTCCCTGCCTGTACTTTAGCCTATCGTATTTTCTGTTCTCAACCTATTGCCTGATCTCCCGGACAACGTTACTAGCCTTTTCCCTGCCTGTACAGTTGCCTTTTGGACCCCCTGTGTATGACCTTCTGGCTGTCCCTGGACCCAGCTAGCTGCCTCCTCCTGTGGTCCTTTATCAATAAACACCTGCTGCGCCCTGCGCTTGAAACCAGCTCTCTGTCTCCCATCGTGTTCATTACAGCTCTGACACAGATCCAGAACAAATTCAATAAAGCAGTATTAAATAGAGCCATTACTACATGGAACTCCATTCCTTCTCATGTTGCTCAAACAAACAGCAAACCTGGTTTCAAAGAACTGATAAAGCAACAGCACAACTCCTCACAGCACAACACCTCACAACACAACACCTCACAGCACAACACCTCACAACACAACACCTCACAACACCTCACAGCACAACACCTCACAGCACAACACCTCACAACACCTCACAACACAACACCTCACAACACCTCACAACACCTCACAACACCTCACAACACCTCACAACACCTCACAACACCTCACAGCACAACACCTCACAGCACAACACCTCACAGCACCTCACAGCACAACACCTCACAGCACAACACCTCACAACACCTCACAACACAACACCTCACAGCACAACACCTCACAACACCTCACAACACAACACCTCACAGCACAACACCTCACAACACAACACCTCACAACACAACACCTCACAGCACAACACCTCACAGCACAACACCTCACAACACAACACCTCACAACACCTCACAACACCTCACAGCACAACACCTCACAACACCTCACAACACAACACCTCACAGCACAACACCTCACAACACCTCACAACACAACACCTCACAGCACAACACCTCACAACACCTCACAACACAACACCTCACAGCACAACACCTCACAGCACAACACCTCACAACACAACACCTCACAACACAACACCTCACAACACAACACCTCACAGCACAACACCTCACAGCACAACACCTCACAGCACAACACCTCACAACACCTCACAACACCTCACAGCACAACACCTCACAACACAACACCTCACAGCACAACACCTCACAACACAACGCCTCACAGCACAACACCTCACAACACAACGCCTCACAACACAACACCTCCTATTTGACCTAGATAGACTGTGTATTGATATGTAGGCTACTGTATATGTACTTTTTGTAAAAAAATTATAATCATGTAGTTCTGTCCTTGAGCTGTTCTTGTCTATTATTGTTCCATACTATGTCATGTTAATACACAGAGAGACAATAATACACAGAGACACAGAGACACTGTAATACAGACACAGCGACATAGTAATACACAGAGACACAGAGACACTGTAATACACAGAGACACTGTAATACACAGAGACACTGTAATTCACAGAGAGACAGAGACACTGTAATACACAGAGACACAGTAAGACACAGAGACACAGAGACACTGTAATACACAGAGACACAGTAAGACAGACACAGCGACATAGTAATACACAGAGACACATAGAGACAGAGACAAAGAGACACAGTAATACACAGACACAGTGACAGAGACAAAGATATGCAGTAATACACAGAGAGACAGGGACACAGAGACACAGAGACACAGTAATACACAGAGACACAGGGACACAGAGACACAGTAATACACAGAGACACAGAGACACTGTAATACACAGAGACACAGTAAGACACAGAGACACAGAGACACAGTAATACACAGAGACACAGTAATACACAGAGACACAGTAATACACAGAGACACAGTAATACACAGAGACACAGTAATACACAGAGACACAGTAATACACAGAGACACAGAGACACAGAGACACAGGGACAGAGACAGAGACACAGAGACACAGAGACAGAGACACAGAGACACAGTAATACACAGAGACACAGAGAAAGGACTCAGACACTCAGTGATACAAACAGAGACACAGTAATACACGTCACTCACATACACATATTTAACCGTTTTTTTGAGGGGGTTAGGCACAAAACTTTTTAAACCGTAGCGTTACCGTCAGACGACCCTGTGACACTGTGGGGGTCCTATACCAAAACACAGAACACCTTGGTTTCCTCAGAATCTCCCCTTTCCACAGTGTGGTCACATTAGTTGGTAGTTTGTATTATTATTATGTTACATCGGTTCATCAATAGACTCTAGGGGGATTTATGAGCCAGTACATGGCTGCTTAGTGTCTGTCTGTGAGACCTGACGTACAGAGATGATAAAACAACTACGGAGACCGAGTCCAAATGGCACCCTAGTCCCCTTTATAGTGCACTACTTTTGAGCAGGGTACATAAGGAACGATGCCATTTAGGATGCAGTTTCTGTCTCTCTGCATGACCTCTTTGTTACGGCTGATTTGACCATAACTGTTGGGTGTAATTCAGCTTCTGTTCCCTGTGTGTTGTCTGATTTCTCCTCCCTCTGCTCCAGCTGGACACACTTCACGTGTTGTCTGATTTCTCCTCCCTCTGCTCCAGCTGGACACACTTCACGTGTTGTCTGATTTCTCCTCCCTCTGCTCCAGCTGGACACACTTCACGTGTTGTCTGATTTCTCCTCCCTCTGCTCCAGCTGGACACACTTCACGTGTTGTCTGATTTCTTCTCCCTCTGCTCCAGCTGGACACACTTCACGTGTTGTCTGATTTCTCCTCCCTCTGCTCCAGCTGGACACACTTCACGTGTTGTCTGATTTCTCCTCCCTCTGCTCCAGCTGGACACACTTCACGTGTTGTCTGATTTCTCCTCCCTCTGCTCCAGCTGGACACACTTCACGTGTTGTCTGATTTCTCCTCCCTCTGCTCCAGCTGGACACACTTCACGTGTTGTCTGATTTCTCCTCCCTCTGCTCCAGCTGGACACACTTCACGTGTTGTCTGATTTCTTCTCCCTCTGCTCCAGCTGGACACACTTCACGTGTTGTCTGATTTCTCCTCCCTCTGCTCCAGCTGGACACACTTCACGTGTTGTCTGATTTCTCCTCCCTCTGCTCCAGCTGGACACACTTCACGTGTTGTCTGATTTCTCCTCCCTCTGCTCCAGCTGGACACACTTCACGTGTTGTCTGATTTCTCCTCCCTCTGCTCCAGCTGGACACACTTCACGTGTTGTCTGATTTCTCCTCCCTCTGCTCCAGCTGGACACACTTCACGTGTTGTTGGTGTTTTAAGTTGTTTGCTGTGTTGTGGCGCTTCAGGGGGGGCGTCTTATGTTGACATTATCAGTCCCATGTTCAGTATGGGTGGGGACGTGACCGTGCAGTGTGGTGTAGTAACAGTATAGTAGCAACATAGTAACAGCATAGTAATGGCGTAGTAATGGCGTAGTAACTGTGTAGTAGATATGTAGCAACTGTGTAGTAAATGTGTAGTAACGGTGTAGTAACGGTGTAGTAACGGTGTAGTAATGGTGTAGTAACTGTGTAGTAAATGTGTAGTAACGGTGTAGTAACTGTGTAGTAACTGTGTAGTAACTGTATAGCAACTGTATAGTAAATGTGTAGTAACGGTGTAGTAACGGTGTAGTAATGGTGTAGTAACAGTGTAGTAACAGTGTAGTAACAGTGTAGTAACAGTGTAGTAACAGTGTAGTAACGGTGTAGTAACAGTGTAGTAACAGTGTAGTAACAGTGTAGTAACGGTGTAGTAACAGTGTAGTAACAGTGTAGTAACAGTGTAGTAACTGTACCCTTCTCCTCTCTAGGAGCCAGTATTCAGTATGAGCGTATGGGTGGGGACGTGACGATGCAGTGTGTTGTAGTAACAGTGTAGTAACAGCATAGTAACAGTGTAGTAACAGTGTGGTAACTCTACCCTTCTCCTCTCTCCTGTCCAGGAGCCAGTATTCAGTATGAGCGTATGGGTGGGGACGTGACCATGCAGTGTGGCTCTCTGGATAGCGAGGCCAGCGTGACGTGGAAGGTAAACGGAACGGACGTGAAGGCACGCCATCGGGAAGAGGGGTCTAGACTCATACTGATGGAGGTGGACCTCTCTAACAACGGACTCTACACCTGCTTCCAGAACCCCAACGGAGAACGACGGGACCAAATCAACCTTCGTATTGGAAGTGAGTTCTGTTAATGATCATATCCCTCTCTCTCTTCCTCCTTCTTCTCTCTCTCTCTCTTCCTCCTTCTTCTCCCGTCTCTCTCTTCTCCCATCTCTGTCTATTTGTATTTCTTTACGTAAGTAAGTTATAACAAGCAGATTGTCACCCTCTTCCTTGACCAATTTCTCTCGCCCTAGTAAAACCCAAATCTACTTGAAGGTAACAGTTGTTGTTGTCCCTAGTGGCCTGTTTCCATATCTCCTGAAGTCCTCAGACAAGAATGGATGTTATATACTGACTTGTATCACGGTTGACCTGGCTGGACAGGCCTGTATGTGTGTGTGACAGGCATTGTCATGGGAAGAAGGGGTCCACCCCTTGAAAAAATACAAAATAAATGTATATATATAGATATATATATACATATATATATACATATATATATGGCTATGGTGACAGGACAGGCCAGTGTGTGTGTGTGACAGTGCTGAGAGGAGAAATCAGAGATGTGTCCCTGTGTGTGTGTGTGTGACAGGCTAGTGCGTGTGTGTGTGTGTGTGTGTGTGTGTGTGTGTGTGTGTGTGTGTGTGTGTGTGTGTGTGTGTGTGTGTGTGTGTGTGTGTGTGTGTGTGTGTGTGTGTGTGTGTGTGTGTGTGTGTGTGTGTGTGTGTGACAGGCCAGTATGTGTGTTTGTGTGACAGGGCTGACAGTATAGTGTGTTTGTGTGACAGGGCTGACAGTGCAGTATGTCTGTGTGACAGGGCTGACAGTGCAGTGTGTTTGTTTCAATGTCCAGGGGTACTGGAGTGGTTGTATATACAGGACGGTGTGGATAGTCTGTGGGAGAGGGGTACTGGAGTGGTTGTATATACAGGACGGTGTGGATAGTCTGTGGGAGAGGGGTACTGGAGTGGTTGTATATACAGGACGGTGTGGATAGTCTGTGGGAGAGGGGTACTGGAGTGGTTGTATATACAGGACGGTGTGGATAGTCTGTGGGAGAGGGGTACTGGAGTGGTTGTATATACAGGACGGTGTGGATAGTCTGTGGGAGAGGGAGAGCAGTAGTTCTTAGGTTTTAACAGTTGTTTGGCCCTTGGATAGATGTTGTTTAGGAGTCTGTTGGTCTGAGTCTTGATGCACCAGACGGGAGCATGGAGAACAGTCAATGTATCGGGCAGCTGAAGTCTTTGTGCCTCCCCTCCCTGTTTCCTGTACTCCACCATCAGCTCCTTGGTCTTTCTGGCGTTGAGGGAGAGGTTGTTGTCCTGGCACCACACTGCCAGGTCTCGGATCTCCCCCCTGTAAACTGTCGGCCCGTCAGATAGTCCAGGATCCAGTTGCAGAGGGATGTTTTCATTCCCAACGTCTTGAGCTTAGTGATGAGCTTGGCGGGGACTATGGTGTTGAACGCTGATCTGTAGTCTATGAGCAGTATTCCCTTGGCCAGGTGAGAGAGGGCAGTGTGGAGTGCAAATGAGATTACATCATCTGTAGATCTGTTGGGGAGGTATGCAAATTAAAGGCGTCCGGGATGATGGAGTTGATGTGTTCCATAACCAGCCTCTTAAAGCACTTCATTATTACAGATGTGAGTGCTACAGGGCGGTGGTCATTGTGGCGTGACGCCTTAGAGTTCTTAGGGACAGGAATGATGGTGGTCAACTTGAGACAAGTGGGGATTACAGACTGGGACAAGGAGAGGTTCAAAATGACCACGATGATGCCAGATGGTCTGCGCATGATCTGAAAACACGGCCTGGATGTCCTAATGTCTACATAGATGTCCTAATGTCTAGCTGGATGTCCTAATGTCTAGCTGGATGTCCTAATGTCTACATAGATGTCCTAATGTCTACATAGATGTCCTAATGTCTAGCTGGATGTCCTAATGTCTACATAGATGTCCTAATGTCTACATAGATGTCCTAATGTCTAGTGGGATGTCCTAATGTCTAGCTGGATGTCCTAATGTCTAGCTGGATGTCCTAATGTCTAGCTGGATGTCCTAATGTCTAGCTGGATGTCCTATTGTCTAGCTGGATGTCCTAATGTCTAGCTGGATGTCCTAATGTCTAGCTGGATGTCCTAATGTCTAGCTGGGTATCCTATTGTCTAGCTGGATGTCCTAATGTCTAGCTGGATGTCCTATTGTCTAGCTGGATGTCCTAATGTCTAGCTGGATGTCCTAATGTCTACATAGATGTCCTAATGTCTAGCTGGATGTCCTAATGTCTAGCTGGATGTCCTAATGTCTAGCTGGATGTCCTAATGTCTAGCTGGATGTCCTATTGTCTAGCTGGATGTCCTAATGTCTAGCTGGATGTCCTAATGTCTAGCTGGATGTCCTAATGTCTAGCTGGATGTCCTAATGTCTAGCTGGATGTCCTAATGTCTAGCTGGATGTCCTAATGTCTACATAGATGTCCTAATGTCTAGCTGGATGTCCTAATGTCTAGCTGGATGTCCTAATGTCTAGCTGGATGTCCTAATGTCTACATAGATGTCCTAATGTCTAGCTGGATGTCCTAATGTCTAGCTGGATGTCCTAATGTCTACATAGATGTCCTAATGTCTACATGGATGTCCTAATGTCTAGCTGGATGTCCTAATGTCTAGCTGGATGTCCTAATGTCTAGCTGGATGTCCTAATGTCTAGCTGGATGTCCTAATGTCTACATAGATGTCCTAATGTCTACATGGATGTCCTAATGTCTACATAGATGTCCTAATGTCTACATAGATGTCCTAATGTCTACATAGATGTCCTTAAAGTTGTTATCTACCTAGCACTGTGTTCACACTATATATCTACCTAGTGCTGTGTTCACACTATATATCTACCTAGTGCTGTGTTCACACTATATATCTACCTAGTGCTGTGTTCACACTATATATCTACCTAGTGCTGTGTTCACACTATATATCTACCTAGTGCTGTGTTCACACTATATATCTACCTAGTGCTGTGTTCACACTATATATCTACCTAGTGCTGTGTTCACACTATATATCTACCTAGTGCTGTTTTCACACTATATATCTACCTAGTACTGTGTTCACACTATATATCTACCTAGTGCTGTGTTCACACTATATATCTACCTAGTGATGTGTTCACACTATATATCTATCTAGTGCTGTTTTCACACTATATATCTATCTAGTGCTGTGTTCACACTATATATCTACCTAGTGATGTGTTCACTATATATCTACCTAGTGTTGTGTTCACACTATATATCTACCTAGTGCTGTGTTCACACTATATATCTACCTAGTGATGTGTTCACACTATATATCTACCTGGTGCTGTGTTCACACTATATATCTACCTAGTGCTGTTTTCACACTATATATCTACCTAGTACTGTGTTCACACTATATATCTACCTAGTGCTGTGTTCACACTATATATCTACCTAGTGATGTGTTCACACTATATATCTATCTAGTGCTGTTTTCACACTATATATCTATCTAGTGATGTGTTCACACTATATATCTACCTAGTGATGTGTTCACTATATATCTACCTAGTGTTGTGTTCACACTATATATCTACCTAGTGCTGTGTTCACACTATATATCTACCTAGTGCTGTGTTCACACTATATATCTACCTAGTGCTGTGGTTCACACTATATATCTACCTAGTGCTGTGTTCACACACTATATATCTACCTAGTGCTGTGTTCACAGCTATATATCTACCTAGTGCTGTGTTCACACTATATATCTACCTAGTGCTGTGTTCACACTATATATCTACCTAGTGCTGTGTTCACACTATATATCTACCTTAGTGCTGTGTTCACACTATATATCTACCTAGTGCTGTGTTCACCACTATATATCTACCTAGTGCTGTGTTCACACTATATATCTACCTAGTGCTGTGTTCCACACTATATATCTACCTAGTGCTGTGTTCACACTATATATCTACCTAGTGCTGTGTTCACACTATATATCTACCTAGTGCTGTGTTCACACTATATATCTACCTAGTGCTGTGTTCACACTATATATCTACCTAGTGCTGTGTTCACACTATATATCTACCTAGTGCTGTGTTCACACTATATATCTACCTAGTGCTGTGTTCACACTATATATCTACCTAGTGCTGTGTTCACACTATATATCTACCTAGTGCTGTTTTCACACTATATATCTACCTAGTACTGTGTTACATATATCTTACCTAGTACTGTGTTCACACTATATCTACCTAGTGCTGTGTTCACACTATATATCTACCTAGTGATGTGTTCACCACTATATATCTATCTAGTGCTGTTTTCACACTATATATCTATCTAGTGATGTGTTCACACTATATATCTACCTAGTGATGTGTTCACTATATATCTACCTAGTGTTGTGTTCACACTATATATCTACCTAGTGCTGTGTTCACACTATATATCTACCTAGTGATGTGTTCACACTATATATCTACCTAGTGCTGTGTTCACACTATATATCTACCTAGTGCTGTGTTCACACTATATATCTACCTAGTGCTGTGTTCACACTATATATCTACCTAGTGCTGTGTTCACACTATATATCTACCTAGTGCTGTGTTCACACTATATATCTACCTAGTACTGTGTTCACACTATATATCTACCTAGTGCTGTGTTCACACTATATATCTACCTAGTGCTGTGTTCACACTATATATCTACCTAGTGCTGTGTTCACACTATATATCTACCTAGTGCTGTTTTCACACTATATATCTACCTAGTACTGTGTTCACACTATATATCTACCTAGTGCTGTGTTCACACTATATATCTACCTAGTGATGTGTTCACACTATATATCTATCTAGTGCTGTTTTCACACTATATATCTATCTAGTGATGTGTTCACACTATATATCTACCTAGTGATGTGTTCACTATATATCTACCTAGTGTTGTGTTCACACTATATATCTACCTAGTGCTGTGTTCACACTATATATCTACCTAGTGATGTGTTCACACTATATATCTACCTAGTGCTGTGTTCACACTATATATCTACCTAGTGCTGTGTTCACACTATATATTCCTAGTGCTGTGTTCACACTATATATCTACCTAGTGCTGTGTTCACACTATATATCTACCTAGTGCTGTGTTCACACTATATATCTACCTAGTATTGTGTTCACACTATATATCTACCTAGTGTTGTGTTCACACTATATATCTACCTAGTGCTGTGTTCACACTATATATCTACCTAGTGCTGTGTTCACACTATATCTACCTAGTACTGTGTTCACACTATATATCTACCTAGTGCTGTGTTCACACTATATATCTACCTAGTGCTGTGTTCACACTATATATCTACCTAGTGCTGTGTTCACACTATATATCTACCTAGGGCTGTGTTCACACTATATATCTACCTAGTGCTGTGTTCACACTATATATCTACCTAGTGCTATGTTCACACTATATATCTACCTAATGCTGTGTTCACACTATATATCTACCTAGTGCTGTGTTTCACACTATATATCTACCTAGTGCTGTGTTCACACTATATATCTACCTAGTGCTGTGTTCACACTATATATCTACCTAGTGCTGTGTTCACACTATATATCTACCTAGTGCTGTGTTCACACTATATATCTACCTAGTGCTGTGTTCACACTATATATCTACCTAGTGCTGTGTTCACACTATATATCTACCTAGTGCTGTGTTCACACTATATATCTACCTAGTGCTGTGTTCACACTATATATCTACCTAGTGCTGTGTCACACTATATATCTACCTAGTGCTGTGTTCACACTATATATCTACCTAGTGCTGTGTTCACACTATATATCTACCTAGTGCTGTGTTCACACTATATATCTACCTAGTGCTGTGTTCACACTATATATCTACCTAGTGCTGTGTTCACACTATATATCTACCTAGTGCTGTGTTCACACTATA
>NC_052309.1:150672-238172 GCF_016432855.1 Salvelinus namaycush
TATACTGGGGGTTAATAAGGATCAGTGTGTTCTCTATACTGGGGGTTAATAAGGATCAGGGTGTTCTCTATACTGGGGGTTAATAAGGATCAGGGTGTTCTCTATACTGAGGGTTAATAAGGATCAGTGTGTTCTCTATACTGATTGTTAATAAGGATCAGTGTGTTCTCTATCCTGGGGGTTAATAAGGATCAGTGTGTTCTCTATACTGGGGGTTAATAAGGATCAGTGTGTTCTCTATACTGAGGGTTAATAAGGATCAGGGTGTTCTCTATACTGGGGGTTAATACGGATCAGTGTGTTCTCTATACTGGGGGTTAATAAGGATCTGGTTGTTCTCTATACTCGGGGTTAATAAGGATCTGGTTGTTCTCTATACTGGGGGTTAATAAGGATCTGGTTGTTCTCTATACTGGGGGTTAATAAGGATCAGGGTGTTCTCTATACTGGGGTTAATAAGGATCAGGGTGTTCTCTATACTGGGGGTTAATAAGGATTAGGGTGTTCTCTATACTGGGGGTTAATAAGGATCAGGGTGTTCTCTATACTGGGGGTTAATAAGGATCAGGGTGTTCTCTATACTGGGGGTTAATAAGGATCAGGGTGTTCTCTATACTGGGGGTTAATACGGATCAGGGTGTTCTCTATACTGGGGGTTAATAAGGATCAGGGTGTTCTCTATACTGGGGGTTAATAAGGATCAGGGTGTTCTCTATACTGGGGGTTAATAAGAATCAGGGTGTTCTCTATACTGGGGTTAATAAGGATCAGGGTTTTCTCTATACTGGGGGTGAATAAGGATCAGTGTGTTCTCTATACTGGGGGTTAATAAGGATCAGTGTGTTCTCTATACTGGGGGTTAATAAGGATCAGTGTGTTCTCTATACTGGGGGTTAATAAGGATCAGGGTGTTCTCTATACTGGGGGTTAATAAGGATCAGTGTGTTCTCTATACTGAGGGTTAATACGGATCAGGGTGTTCTCTATACTGGGGGTTAATAAGGATCAGGGTGTTCTCTACACTGGGGGTTAATAAGGATCAGTGTGTTCTCTACACTGGGGGTTAATAAGGATCAGGGTGTTCTCTATACTGGGGGTTAATAAGGATCAGGGTGTTCTCTATACTGAGGGTTAATACGGATCAGGGTGTTCTCTATACTGGGGGTTAATAAGGATCAGGGTGTTCTCTATACTGGGGGTTAATAAGGATTAGGGTGTTCTCTAAGTGGTACTGGGGGTTAATAAGGATCCGTGTGTTCTCTACACTGAGGGTTAATAAGGATCAGTGTGTTCTCTATACTGGGGGTTAATAAGGATCAGGGTGTTCTCTATACTGGGGGTTAATAAGGATCAGGGTGTTCTCTATACTGAGGGTTAATAAGGATCAGGGTGTTCTCTATACTGAGGGTTAATAAGGATCAGGGTGTTCTCTATACTGGGGGTTAATAAGGATCAGGGTGTTCTCTATACTGGGGGTTAATAAGGATCAGTGTGTTCTCTATACTGGGGGTTAATAAGGATCAGGGTGTTCTCTATACTGGGGATTAATAAGGATCAGGGTGTTCTCTATACTGAGGGTTAATAAGGATCAGGGTGTTCTCTATACTGGGGGTTAATAAGGATCAGGGTGTTCTCTATACTGGGGGTTAATAAGGATCAGGGTGTTCTCTATACTGGGGGTTAATAAGGATCAGGGTGTTCTCTATACTGGGGGTTAATAAGGATCAGTGTGTTCTCTATACTGAGGGTTAATAAGGATCAGTGTGTTCTCTATACTGGGGGTTAATACTGATCAGGGTGTTCTCTATACTGGGGGTTAATAAGGATCAGGGTGTTCTCTATACTGGGGGTTAATAAGGATCAGTGTGTTCTCTATACTGGGGGTTAATAAGGATCAAGGTGTTCTCTATACTGGGGGTTAATAAGGATCAGTGTGTTCTCTATACTGGGGGTTAATAAGGAACAGTGTGTTCTCTATACTGGGGGTTAATAAGGATCAGGGTGTTCTCTATACTGGGGGTTAATAAGGATCAGGGTGTTCTCTATACTGGGGGTTAATAAGGATCAGGGTGTTCTCTATACTGAGGGTTAATAAGGATCAGGGTGTTCTCTATACTGGGGGTTAATAAGGATCAGTGTGTTCTCTATACTGGGGGTTAATAAGGATCAGTGTGTTCTCTATACTGAGGGTTAATAAGGATCAGTGTGTTCTCTATACTGGGGGTTAATAAGGATCAGGGTGTTCTCTATACTGGGGGTTAATAAGGATCAGGGTGTTCTCTATACTGGGGGTTAATAAGGATCAGTGTGTTCTCTATACTGGGGGTTAATAAGGATCAGGGTGTTCTCTATACTGAGGGTTAATAAGGATCAGTGTGTTCTCTATACTGGGGGTTAATAAGGATCAGGGTGTTCTCTATACTGGGGGTTAATAAGGATCAGTGTGTTCTCTATACTGGGGGTTAATAAGTATCAGTGTGTTCTCTATACTGGGGGTTAATAAGGATCAGGGTGTTCTCTATACTGGGGGTTAATAAGGATCAGGGTGTTCTCTATCCTGGGGGTTAATAAGGATCAGTGTGTTCTCTATACTGGGGGTTAATAAGGATCAGTGTGTTCTCTATACTGGGGGTTAATAAGGATCAGTGTGTTCTCTGTACTGAGGGTTAATAAGGATCAGTGTGTTCTCTATACTGGGGGTTAATAAGGATCAGGGTGTTCTCTATACTGGGGGTTAATAAGGATCAGGGTGTTCTCTATACTGAGGGTTAATAAGGATCAGTGTGTTCTCTATACTGGGGGTGAATAAGGATCAGTGTGTTCTCTATACTGGGGGTTAATACGGATCAGTGTGTTCTCTATACTGGGGGTTAATAAGGATCTGGTTGTTCTCTATACTGGGGGTTAATAAGGATCTGGTTGTTCTCTATACTGGGGGTTAATAAGGATCAGGGTGTTCTCTATACTGGGGGTTAATAAGGATCAGGGTGTTCTCTATACTGGGGGTTAATACGGATCAGGGTGTTCTCTATACTGGGGGTTAATAAGGATCAGGGTGTTCTCTATACTGGGGGTTAATAAGGATCATGGTGTTCTCTATACTGGGGGTTAATAAGGATCAGGGTGTTCTCTATACTGGGGGTTAATAAGGATCAGGGTGTTCTCTATACTGGGGGTTAATAAGGATCAGGGTGTTCTCTATACTGGGGGTTAATACGGATCAGGGTGTTCTCTATACTGGGGGTTAATAAGGATCAGGGTGTTCTCTATACTGGGGGTTAATACGGATCAGGGTGTTCTCTATACTGGGGGTTAATAAGGATCAGGGTGTTCTCTATACTGGGGGTTAATAAAAATCAGTGTGTTCTCTATACTGGGGGTTAATAAGGATCAGGGTGTTCTCTATACTGGGGGTTAATAAGGATCAGGGTGTTCTCTATACTGGGGGTTAATAAGGATCAGGGTGTTCTCTATACTGGGGGTTAATAAGGATCAGGCTGTTCTCTATACTGAGGGTTAATAAGGATCAGTGTGTTCTCTATACTGGGGGTTAATAAGGATCAGTGTGTTCTCTATACTGGGGGTTAATAAGGATCAGTGTGTTCTCTATACTGAGGGTTAATAAGGATCAGGGTGTTCTCTATACTGGGGTTAATAAGAATCAGGGTGTTCTCTATACTGGGGGTTAATAAGGATCAGGGTGTTCTCTATACTGGGGGTTAATAAGGATCAGTGTGTTCTCTATACTGAGGGTTAATAAGGATCAGGGTGTTCTCTATACTGGGGGTTAATAAGGATCAGTGTGTTCTCTATACTGGGGGTTAATAAGGATCAGTGTGTTCTCTATACTGGGGGTTAATAAGGATCAGTGTGTTCTCTATACTGAGGGTTAATAAGGATCAGGGTGTTCTCTATACTGGGGGTTAATAAGGATCAGTGTGTTCTCTATACTGGGGGTTAATAAGGATCAGGGTGTTCTCTATACTGGTGGTTAATAAGGATCAGGGTGTTCTCTATACTGGGGGTTAATAAGGATCAGGGGGTTCTCTATACTGGGGGTTAATAAGGATCAGGGTGTTCTCTATACTGGGGGTTAATAAGGATCAGTGTGTTCTCTATACTGGGGGTTAATAAGGATCAGTGTGTTCTCTATACTGGGGGTTAATAAGGATCAGGGTGTTCTCTATACTGGGGTTAATAAGGATCAGGGTGTTCTCTATACTGGGGGTTAATAAGGATCAGGGTGTTCTCTATACTGGGGGTTAATAAGGATCAGTGTGTTCTCTATACTGAGGGTTAATAAGGATCAGGGTGTTCTCTATACTGGGGGTTAATAAGGATCAGTGTGTTCTCTATACTGGGGGTTAATAAGGATCAGGGTGTTCTCTATACTGGGGGTTAATAAGGATCAGTGTGTTCTCTATACTGAGGGTTAATACGGATCAGGGTGTTCTCTATACTGGGGGTTAATAAGGATCAGGGTGTTCTCTACACTGGGGGTTAATAAGGATCAGTGTGTTCTCTACACTGGGGGTTAATAAGGATCAGGGTGTTCTCTATACTGGGGGTTAATAAGGATCAGGGTGTTCTCTATACTGAGGGTTAATACGGATCAGGGTGTTCTCTATACTGGGGGTTAATAAGGATCAGGGTGTTCTCTATACTGGGGGTTAATAAGGATTAGGGTGTTCTCTAAGTGGTACTGGGGGTTAATAAGGATCCGTGTGTTCTCTACACTGAGGGTTAATAAGGATCAGTGTGTTCTCTATACTGGGGGTTAATAAGGATCAGGGTGTTCTCTATACTGGGGGTTAATAAGGATCAGGGTGTTCTCTATACTGAGGGTTAATAAGGATCAGGGTGTTCTCTATACTGAGGGTTAATAAGGCTCAGGGTGTTCTCTATACTGGGGGTTAATAAGGATCAGGGTGTTCTCTATACTGGGGGTTAATAAGGATCAGTGTGTTCTCTATACTGGGGGTTAATAAGGATCAGGGTGTTCTCTATACTGGGGATTAATAAGGATCAGGGTGTTCTCTATACTGAGGGTTAATAAGGATCAGGGTGTTCTCTATACTGGGGGTTAATAAGGATCAGGGTGTTCTCTATACTGGGGGTTAATAAGGATCAGGGTGTTCTCTATACTGGGGGTTAATAAGGATCAGGGTGTTCTCTATACTGGGGGTTAATAAGGATCAGTGTGTTCTCTATACTGAGGGTTAATAAGGATCAGGGTGTTCTCTATACTGGGGGTTAATAAGGATCAGTGTGTTCTCTATACTGGGGGTTAATAAGGATCAAGGTGTTCTCTATACTGGGGGTTAATAAGGATCAGTGTGTTCTCTATACTGGGGGTTAATAAGGAACAGTGTGTTCTCTATACTGGGGGTTAATAAGGATCAGGGTGTTCTCTATACTGGGGGTTAATAAGGATCAGGGTGTTCTCTATACTGGGGGTTAATAAGGATCAGGGTGTTCTCTATACTGAGGGTTAATAAGGATCAGGGTGTTCTCTATACTGGGGGTTAATAAGGATCAGTGTGTTCTCTATACTGGGGGTTAATAAGGATCAGTGTGTTCTCTATACTGAGGGTTAATAAGGATCAGTGTGTTCTCTATACTGGGGGTTAATAAGGATCAGGGTGTTCTCTATACTGGGGGTTAATAAGGATCAGGGTGTTCTCTATACTGGGGGTTAATAAGGATCAGTGTGTTCTCTATACTGGGGGTTAATAAGGATCAGGGTGTTCTCTATACTGAGGGTTAATAAGGATCAGTGTGTTCTCTATACTGGGGGTTAATAAGGATCAGGGTGTTCTCTATACTGGGGGTTAATAAGGATCAGTGTGTTCTCTATACTGGGGGTTAATAAGTATCAGTGTGTTCTCTATACTGGGGGTTAATAAGGATCAGGGTGTTCTCTATACTGGGGGTTAATAAGGATCAGGGTGTTCTCTATACTGGGGGTTAATAAGGATCAGGGTGTTCTCTATACTGAGGGTTAATACGGATCAGGGTGTTCTCTATACTGGGGGTTAATAAGGATCAGGGTGTTCTCTATACTGGGGGTTAATAAGGATTAGGGTGTTCTCTAAGTGGTACTGGGGGTTAATAAGGATCCGTGTGTTCTCTACACTGAGGGTTAATAAGGATCAGTGTGTTCTCTATACTGGGGGTTAATAAGGATCAGGGTGTTCTCTATACTGGGGGTTAATAAGGATCAGGGTGTTCTCTATACTGAGGGTTAATAAGGATCAGGGTGTTCTCTATACTGAGGGTTAATAAGGATCAGGGTGTTCTCTATACTGGGGGTTAATAAGGATCAGGGTGTTCTCTATACTGGGGGTTAATAAGGATCAGTGTGTTCTCTATACTGGGGGTTAATAAGGATCAGGGTGTTCTCTATACTGGGGGTTAATAAGGATCAGGGTGTTCTCTATACTGAGGGTTAATAAGGATCAGGGTGTTCTCTATACTGGGGGTTAATAAGGATCAGGGTGTTCTCTATACTGGGGGTTAATAAGGATCAGGGTGTTCTCTATACTGGGGGTTAATAAGGATCAGGGTGTTCTCTATACTGGGGGTTAATAAGGATCAGTGTGTTCTCTATACTGAGGGTTAATAAGGATCAGTGTGTTCTCTATACTGGGGGTTAATACTGATCAGGGTGTTCTCTATACTGGGGGTTAATAAGGATCAGGGTGTTCTCTATACTGGGGGTTAATAAGGATCAAGGTGTTCTCTATACTGGGGGTTAATAAGGATCAGTGTGTTCTCTATACTGGGGGTTAATAAGGAACAGTGTGTTCTCTATACTGGGGGTTAATAAGGATCAGGGTGTTCTCTATACTGGGGGTTAATAAGGATCAGGGTGTTCTCTATACTGGGGGTTAATAAGGATCAGGGTGTTCTCTATACTGAGGGTTAATAAGGATCAGGGTGTTCTCTATACTGGGGGTTAATAAGGATCAGTGTGTTCTCTATACTGGGGGTTAATAAGGATCAGTGTGTTCTCTATACTGAGGGTTAATAAGGATCAGTGTGTTCTCTATACTGGGGGTTAATAAGGATCAGGGTGTTCTCTATACTGGGGGTTAATAAGGATCTGGTTGTTCTCTATACTGGGGGTTAATAAGGATCAGGGTGTTCTCTATACTGGGGGTTAATAAGGATCAGGGTGTTCTCTATACTGGGGGTTAATACGGATCAGGGTGTTCTCTATACTGGGGGTTAATAAGGATCAGGGTGTTCTCTATACTGGGGGTTAATAAGGATCATGGTGTTCTCTATACTGGGGGTTAATAAGGATCAGGGTGTTCTCTATACTGGGGGTTAATAAGGATCAGGGTGTTCTCTATACTGGGGGTTAATAAGGATCAGGGTGTTCTCTATACTGGGGGTTAATACGGATCAGGGTGTTCTCTATACTGGGGGTTAATAAGGATCAGGGTGTTCTCTATACTGGGGGTTAATAAGGATCAGGGTGTTCTCTATACTGGGGGTTAATAAGGATCAGGGTGTTCTCTATACTGGGGGTTAATAAAAATCAGTGTGTTCTCTATACTGGGGGTTAATAAGGATCAGGGTGTTCTCTATACTGGGGGTTAATAAGGATCAGGGTGTTCTCTATACTGGGGGTTAATAAGGATCAGGGTGTTCTCTATACTGGGGGTTAATAAGGATCAGTGTGTTCTCTATACTGGGGGTTAATAAGGATCAGTGTGTTCTCTATACTGAGGGTTAATAAGGATCAGTGTGTTCTCTATACTGGGGGTTAATAAGGATCAGGGTGTTCTCTATACTGGGGGTTAATAAGGATCAGTGTGTTCTCTATACTGGGGGTTAATAAGGATCAGTGTGTTCTCTATACTGAGGGTTAATAAGGATCAGTGTGTTCTCTATACTGGGGGTTAATAAGGATCAGGGTGTTCTCTATACTGGGGGTTAATAAGGATCAGGGTGTTCTCTATACTGGGGGTTAGTAAGGATCAGGGTGTTCTCTATACTGGGGGTTAATAAGGATCAGGGTGTTCTCTATAAGTGGTACTGGGGGTTAAAACCTCTTACCTTAACCTCTTCACCCCTTTTTTAAATTTGTCTTCTAAAATGACCCAAATCTGACTGCCTGAAGCAAGGATATGCATATTCTTGATACCATTTGAAAGGAAACACTTTGAAGTTTGTGGAAATGTGAAATTAATGTTGGAGAATATAACACATTAGATCTGGTAAAAGATAATACAAAGAAAAAAACATGCGTACCATCATCGTTGAAATGCAAGAGAAAGGCCGTAATGTATTATTCAGATATGTCTATGTCCTGGGAAATTTTGTTGTTACTTACAATCTCATGCTAATCGCATTAGCCTACGTTAGCTCAACCGTCCCGTGGACGGGACACCGATCCCGCAGAAGTTTTAATAAGGAACAGGGTGTGAATGATGGTCCATGGAGAGTTACCAGACAACAACAGGGTTCAGAGGGCCTAGTGGTTCTGTAAATGATTATGCTAATGTCATATATTGGCTGTGCAACACTAATGCGGTTGCTAGGAGACCACCCGCTGGGGACAGAGAGGAAATATGGTTTCCTCCCCCTCTCCTTCCCTGATCCCCCACACCAGACCCTGCATTGAAGCCAAGAGGGTAGAGTGAGAGTAGAGAGAGAGCTGAGAGAGAAAGAAGAAGAGAGAATGAGAGAGATTGATTGACAGAGCTACCCTGTGCCCTTAGAGTCCTCTGAGAGAGAGAAGGAGACTGAGAGAAACTGAGAAAGAGAGAGAGAGAAGGAGACATCGAGAGATAGAGAGATAGAGCGAGGGAAAGATACCGAGAGAGAAAGCAACAGAGAGGATGTGACAGAGATACCCAGTGTGTCCTCAGTGAGTCCTCTGAGGCATGGTGAAGTGTCCTCTTAGCCCCAGCACTCAGACAGACAGACCTCTCTCTAGACTCTTCTCTCTCTGTGAAAGACATACAGATATCTCTAGACTCTCCTCTCTCTGTGAAAGACAGACACAGACAGATCTCTCTAGACTCTCCTCTCTCTGTGAAAAACAGAGACAGACAGATCTCTCTAGACTCTCCTCTCTCTGTGAAAGACAGAGACAAACAGATCTCTCTAGACTCTCCTCTTTCTGTGAATGAGACAGAGACAGATCTCTCTAGACCCTCCTCTCTCTGTGAAAGACAGACAGTGACAGACAGACCGACCTCTCTCGACACTCTCCTCTCTCTGTGAAAGACATACAGATATCTCTAGACTCTCCTCTCTCTGTGAAAGACAGAGACAGACAGATCTCTCTAGACCCTCCTCTCTCTGTGAAAGACAGACAGATCTCTCTAGACTCTCCTCTCTCTGTGAAAGACAGACAGACCTCTCTCTAGACTCTCCTAATCAGTGTGAAACAGTCTCTTGCTCTCTCTCTCTCTCTCTCTCTCTCTCTCTCTCTGAAAACACTAACACCAATAACCAAGTGTCAAAATAACCATACATTGAACAATAACAATAAGCATACAGTAGAGTACATGTGCAGGTTGATTGGTCTGTCAGACACTGTCCCTCATCTTATGGCAGGCAGCAATGTAGTGCGCTGCCAACCCACAGCTCTCTGTGTCCTCCCCCAACAGGACGGGTAGCCTATCCTCATCAGAGAGGTCTTTGAAACCTTGAATATGGGTTTCAAATTTGGAGAAATGACACTCTAATTGTTTTATATTTTTGACATTTTGTCAGGAAATGCAGCTCCGTCTCAGGTTCTGCTGTTGTGCAGTGGTTGCACAGCCTTTCCTCTACAGGGAGCCAGGTTTTCCTGTGTCTTCCCTTCTCAATGGCAAGGCTGTGCTCACTGAGCCTGTACTTTGTCAAGGTTTTTCTAAGGTTTCGATCAGTAACAATGGTCAATTAGCTAGCCACGGTGTACTGTACTGTCGATTTAGGGCAAGATAGCACTGCATTTTGCTTTGTGTTTGTGCTTGTGTTTCCCAATAAGCAATATAGTTTTGTTTTGACTGTGTTGTATTTTGGTTTATCCTGATTGATTGGATGTTCTGGTCCTGAGGCTTCAGTGTGTTAGTAGAACAGGTTAGTGAACTCAGCCCCAGGACCAGCTGGATGAGGGGACCAGCTGGATGAGGGGACTGAGGCTTCAGTATGTTAGTAGAACAGGTTAGTGAACTCAGCCCCAGGACCAGCTGGATGAGGGGACCAGCTGGATGAGGGGACTGAGGTTTCAGTGTGTTAGTAGAACAGGTTAGTGAACTCAGCCCCAGGACCAGCTGGATGATGGGACTGAGGTTTCAGTGTGTTAGTAGAACAGGTTTGTGAACTCAGCCCCAGGACCAGCTGGATGAGGGGACTCTTTTCTTTGCTCAGCTCTTGGCATTGCAGGGCTTGGTAATGATATGAGAGGGGGTCACTGTATTTTAGATGTTTCCAAAACTGAATTGCTCTTTTTTGAGTTTTTATTATTAGTGGATATTGGCCTAATTCTGCCCTGCATGCATTGTTTGTAGTTTTCCTCTGGACATGTAGGATCATCTTATAGAACTCTGCATGCAGGGTTTCAATGGGCTGTTTGTCCCATTTGATGAAATCTTGTTTTGCAAGTGGACCCCATACCTCGCTGCCATAAAGTGCAATTGGTTCAATGACATATTCAATTAGTTTTTGCCAAATTTTAATAGGTATTTCAATTTGAATTTGCTTTTTTAATTGCGTAGAATGCCCTGCGTGCTTTCTCTCTCAGTTCATTAACTGCCTCATTAAGGTGTCCAGTTGAGCTTATTTTTAAACCTAAGTAATTGTAGTGTGCAGTACTCTATATATTTTGTACCATTTTGTCTAATTCCCTGAGATCTGGATCTTCTCTGGAAAATCATTATTTTAGTATTTTTGGGGTTAACTGCCAGGGCCCAGGTCTGGCAGTACTGCTCTAGCAGGTCCAGGCTCTGCTGTAGGCCATGTGCTGTGGGTGACAGCAGGCATAGGTCATTTGAGAAGAGTAGGCATTTATCCTCTGAATTGTGGAGACTAACACCATGGGCTGAGGATTTTTCTAGAATAGTGGCCAATTCGTTGATGTAAATATTGAAGAGTGCAGGGCTCAGATTACAACCCTGACGAAAGCCCCACACCTGGTTAAAGAATTATGTTCTTTTCTTGCCAATTGTAATGCTGCACGTATTGCCAGTATACATTGATTTAATTATGTCATATGTTTTACCCCCTATAACTTTATAGAACAGTCCTGTATGCCAAATAGAATCAAATACTTTTTGGAAGTCGATAAAGCAGGCGTATATTTTGGTATTGGACACGTTTATCTATCAGAGTGTGTAGGGTGTAAATATGATCAGTTGTGCGATGTTTTGGTATAAATCCAATTTGGCTTTTACTCAAGACATTGTCTTTATTAAGGAAGTTTAGAACTCTTACATTTATAATACTACAGAAAACCTTCCCCAGATTACTGTTCACAAAAAATGCCTCTGTAATTGTTAGGGTCAAATGTGTCTCCGTTTTTAAAGATTGGGGTTATGAGTCCTTGATTCCAGATGTCAGGGAAATAACCTACACTCAGGATCACATTAACTTCTTATGGCTGCAGGGGCAGTATTGAGTAGCTTGGATGAAAGGTGCACAGAGGTGCCCAGAGTAAACGGCCTGCTCCTCAGTCATAGTTGCTAATATATGCATATTATTATTAGTATTGGATAGAAAACACTCAGAAGTTTCTAAAAACTGTTTGAATTATGTCTGTGAGTATAACAGAACTCATATGGCAGGCAAAAACCTGAGAAAAAATCCAAACAGGAAGTGGAAATTCTGAGGATGGTAGATTTTAACCTGTTTGGGCTGCAGGGGCAGTATTGAGTAGCCAGATAAAATGTGCCCATTTCCAACGGCCTCGTACTCAATTCTTGCTCGTACAATATGCATATTATTATTACTATTGGATAGAAAACACTCTCTAGTTTCTAAAACCGTTTGAATTATATCTGTGAGTAAAACAGAACTCATTTGGCACAAACTTCCTGACCAGGAAGTGGAAAATCTGAAATCGATGCTCTCTTCTAGGTCCTGCCTAGAAATGGGCATGATACGTATTAGTATACATGCACGTCATACACCTTCCCCTGGATGTCAAGAGGCTGTGAGAGAAGAAATGGAGTGTTTATCTTGGTCTGAAGTGGAATGAATCCTCTTGGAATGACGTGTCACCCATTTCCTGTTTTCAGGAAGGCGCGAGGTTGGACCTGGAATTGCCTTTTGAAAAGCTGTCGTTATAGGCGACTACTATCTCCGGCTTTGATTTTATTTGATACATGTGACAATATCATTGTAAAGTATGTTTTTTCAATATAGTTTTATTAGATTTTTGAAATTTATTCGGGACGTTAGGCATGTTGCGTTGTGTGCCTTTGTTCAGAAAGGAGAGCTTCGCGCCACTTGGCTAGTGCGCTTGCTAATTCAAGAGGGAAAAAGGACGTTCTAAATCCAAACAACGATTGTTCTTGACAAAGGACACCTTGTACAACATTCTGATGGAAGATCAGCAAAAGTAGGACCCATTTTATGATGTTATTTCATATATCTGTCGAACTGTGTACTATTAGTTTTGCGCCCAGGTTTTGGGCACTCGGTCGCCATAACGTAAGCCTTATGTGGTAATGAAGTTATTTTAAGAATTCACAGCCCTGCACTTGAAGTGGCTGTTGTCATATTGATCCCGACTTAGGGCTCGCAGCCATAAGAAGTTAAACCAAGCTCCCATTGAAATCACAGCGAGATATGGATGAGTTTTCACTTCCTACGGCTTCCACTAGATGTCAACAGTCTGTAGAACTTTGTCTGATGACTCTACTGTGAAGGGGGGCCGGATGAGAGGAGAATTAGTCAGGTCTGCCATGAGGTGACCATTTCTTTGACCATGCGCGTTCACATGAGAGGGAGCTCCGTTCCATCGCTCATCTGAAGTCAATGTAATTCTCCGGTTGGAACGTTACTGAAGATTTATGTTAAAAACATTCTAAAGATTGATTCAATACATCGTTTGACATGTTTCTACGGACTGTTACGGAACTTTTTGACATTTCGTCAGGTTTTAGTGAACGCGCTTCCCTGACGTTGGATTTGTTTACCAAACACGCGACAAAAATAGCTATTTGGACATAAATGATGGACATTACCGAAAAAAAAAAACATTTATTGTGGAAGTGGGAGTCCTGGGAGTGCATTCCGACGAAGATCAGCAAAGGTAAGTGAAGATTTATAATGTTTTTTATGAGTTTTGTTGACTGCACAATTTGGGCGGGTAACTGTATGGCTTCCTTTTGTGGCTGAACGCTGTTTTCAGATTATTGAATATTGTGTTTTGCCAAATTATTCAAATTATTGAATATTGTGTTTTTATTGTGTTTCGTAAATCATTTTGAAATCTGTCACAGCGGTTGCATTAAGAACAAGTGTATCTTTAATTCTATGTAAAACATGTATCTTTCATCAAAGTTTATGATGAGTATTTCTGTTATTTGATGTGGCTCTCTGCAATTTCTCCGGATTTTTTGGAGGCATTTCTGAACATGGCGCCAATATAAACTGAGGTTTTTGGATATAAATATGAAGTTAATCGAACAAGACATATATATATTGTGTAACATTAAGTCCTATGAGTGTCATCTGATGAAGATCATCAAAGGTTAGTGATTAATTTTATCTCTATTTGTGCTTTTTGTGACTCCTCTCTTTGGCTGGAAAAATGGCTGAATTTTTCTTTGAGTTGGTGGTGACCTAACATAATCATTTGTGGTGCTTTCGCTGAAAAGCCTATTTGAAATCGGACACTTTGGTGGGATTAACAACAATATTACCTTTAAAATGGTATGAGATACATGTATGTTTGAAGAATTTTAATTATGAGATTTCTGATGTTTGAATTTGGAGCCTTGCACTTTCACCGGCTGTTGTCATATCGATCCCGTTAATGGGATTGCAGCCATACATTTTTATATAGCCAATTGAAATATTGCACTAGTGAGTTTGAGCATTTCATTTAGGATACCATCAGGTCCACATGCCTTTTTAAATTTGAGAGCCTGATGTTTTTTATAGAGCTCCTGGTCAGTAATTGTGGAGTCCAATGGATTTTGATTGTCCTTTATAGCTTTTTCGAATCCATTCAACTTCTCATGAATCTGGCGTTGTTCTGCGTTTGAGTCAATTTGAACGGTGTTGTACAGTGTTTTAAATGTCACCATTTTGTATCGCTAATTCCTCTTGTTTAGATTTTTTTCCATTTTTTTTCAATTTTGCCAGAAGTTGTTTGTGTTTATGGTCTCCTCAGTTAGTGTCAGCTGCTTGCTGTTGTACTGTGCTTTTTTGGTTCTGAGTGTTACGTTTATAGAGTTTTAAAGTCTCACAGTAATGAAGGCGTAATTCACCATTATTTGGGTCTCTGTGCTTTTGGTTGGATAGTGTTCTAAGTTTTTTCCTTATAATTTTACAATCTGCATCAAATCAGTTTTTTGTTTTGTTTTTTATCAATTTCAATTGTGCTTCTTTTGCCGTTTGCCTGAATATATAGTTGATGTTTTGTACTGATAGATTGATGCCTTCTTTACTGTGAGTGAATGTGGTCTCCAGAAAGTTATCTAAGAGTGTTTGGATATTTTGGTTCCAGGTTGCTTTCTGGTATTCTTCTGTGCTGTTTTGGGCCCATCTGTATGAATGTCTGATGTTGTACAGCTTACTGGGCTGTGAATGTGTAGTTGTTTCCATGTCCATGTCTCTCTCTCTCTCGCAAGTGAACGAGATAATAAACCATACAAATTAACAGTAACATTATGGTAACAAAAGTTCCAAAAGAATAAAGACATTTCAAATGTCATATCATGTCTATATTTAGTGTTGTAATGATGTGCAAATAGTAGAAAATGGAAAATAAATAAACATACATTTGGGTTGCATTTAAAATGGTGTTTGTTCTTCACTGATTGCCCTTTTCATTTTGATAATTAGTGTGCATCGGCCTAATTCTGTTCTGCATGCATTATTTGGTGTTTTACTTTGTACACTGAGGATATTTTTGCCGAACTCTACATGCAGGTTCTGGTAGTCTTTAATAGTTGAGTCTCTCTCTTATCTATTTATCACCTGACACAGAGACAGAATATAAGGTTCCGGTTTACAGATCCCCATATTTTTCTCTATCTCTCTCCCTTCACTTTCTCTCTAAGGACTCCTTCCCTTAGAGATGACCCACCTGATATAGAACACAAAGAGACACTGAGAGACACAGTGAGACAGAGACACAGAGACAGAGAGACACAGAGACAGAGAGACACAGAGACAGAGAGACACAGAGACAGAGACACACAGAGACAAGAGACACACAGAGACAGAGACACACAGAGACACAGACACACAGAGACACACAGAGACAGAGACACACAGAGACAGAGACACACAGAGACAGAGACACACAGAGACAGAGACACACAGAGACAGAGACACAGAGACAGAGACACACAGAGACAGAGACACACAGAGACAGAGACACACAGAGACAGAGACAGAGACACACAGAGACAGAGACACACAGAGACAGAGACACACAGAGACACACAGAGACAGAGACACACAGAGACACACAGAGACAGAGACACACAGAGACAGAGACACACAGAGACAGAGAGACACAGAGACAGAGACACACAGAGACAGAGACAGAGACAGAGACAGAGACAGAGACACACAGAGACAGAGACACACAGAGACAGAGACAGAGACAGAGACAGAGACACACAGAGACACACAGAGACAGAGACACACAGAGACAGAGAGACACAGAGACAGAGACACACAGAGACAGAGACACACAGAGACAGAGACACACAGAGACAGAGACACACAGAGACACACAGAGACAGAGACACACAGAGACACACAGAGACAGAGACACACAGAGACAGAGATACACAGAGACAGAGAGACACACAGAGACAGAGACACACAGAGACAGAGACACACAGAGACAGAGACAGAGACACACAGAGACAGAGACACACAGAGACAGAGACACACAGAGACACACAGAGACAGAGACACACAGAGACACACAGAGACAGAGACACACAGAGACAGAGACACACAGAGACAGAGAGACACAGAGACAGAGACACACAGAGACAGAGACAGAGACAGAGACAGAGACACACAGAGACAGAGACACACAGAGACAGAGACACACAGAGACACACAGAGACAGAGACACACAGAGACAGAGACACACAGAGACAGAGACAGAGACACACAGAGACACACAGAGACAGAGACAGAGACACACAGAGACAGAGACACACAGAGACACACAGAGACAGAGACACACAGAGACAGAGACAGAGACACACAGAGACAGAGACACACAGAGACAGAGACAGAGACACACAGAGACAGAGACACACAGAGACAGAGACACACAGAGACAGAGACACACAGAGACAGAGACAGAGACACACAGAGACAGAGACACACAGAGACACACAGAGACACACAGAGACAGAGACACACAGAGACACACAGAGACACACAGAGACAGAGACACACAGAGACACACAGAGACAGAGACACACAGAGACAGAGACAGAGACACACAGAGACAGAGACACACAGAGACAGAGACAGAGACACACAGAGACAGAGACACACAGAGACAGAGACACACAGAGACACAGACACACAGAGACACACAGAGACAGAGACACACAGAGACACACAGAGACAGAGACACACAGAGACAGAGACACACAGAGACAGAGACACACAGAGACAGAGACACACAGAGACAGAGACACACAGAGACAGAGACACACAGAGACACAGACACACAGAGACACACAGAGACAGAGACACACAGAGACACACAGAGACAGAGACACACAGAGACAGAGACACACAGAGACAGAGACACACAGAGACAGAGACACACAGAGACACACAGAGACAGAGACACACAGAGACAGAGACACACAGAGACAGAGACACACAGAGACACACAGAGACAGAGACACACAGAGACAGAGAGACACAGAGGCACACAGAGACAGAGACACACAGAGACACACAGAGACAGAGACACACAGAGACAGAGATACACAGAGACAAAGATACACAGAGACAGAGACACAGAGACAGAGACACAGAGACAGAGACACAGAGACACACAGACAGAGACACACAGAGACAGAGAGACACAGAGACAGAGACACAGAGACACACAAAGACAGAGACACAGAGACAGAGAGACACAGAGACAGAGAGACACACAGACAGAGAGACACAGAGACAGAGAGACACAGAGACAGAGACAGAGACAGAGACAGAGACAGAGAGACACAGAGACAGAGACACACAGAGACAGAGACACACAGAGACAGAGAGACACAGAGACAGAGAGAAAATAAAATAAATTAATGGTTTTGCTTCTTACTGGACGTTGACATCGAAGTCTGTGGGTATGGAGGTGGGGTGCTGTAGGTGCCAGCTACAGTAGAAACCTTTAGGGTAGGTGTTGGAGCGACACATCACCGTGGGTTCCCTAGGGGAAGCTGGAGAGACAGGCACAAGAGAAGACGGGATGGTGAGTTTCTTTCATTCTCTGTCAGGTGAGAAAATACAGAGAGAGAATAGAGACATAGGGAGAGAGAAAAAGAGCAGGAGAGAGAGAGAAAAGGGAGGGAGAAAAGGGAGGGAAGATAAGACAGGTAGGTAGGAAGGGAGGTATGAGGATGGAAGGGAAAAGAACAGTGAATCTCTTAATTAGTTGAGAATCGAGAGAGAAAGGGGAGAGGAAATATAGGAAGGGGAGAGGAAAGAGAGAAAGGGGAGAGGAAAGATAGGAAGGGGAGAGGAAAGAGAGAAAGGGGAGAGGAAAGAGAGAAAGGGGAGAGGAAAGAGAAAGGGGAGAGGAAAGAGAGAAAGGGGAGAGGAAAGAGAGAAAGGGGAGAGGAAAGAGAAGAGTAGCAGCAGATGAGAAAGAAAAGATGGGATGAAGATGAGCCCAACATCACCACAGCACCACAGCACCACAGCACCACAGCATCACAGCACCACAGCATCACAGCATCACAGCACCACATCACCACAGCACCACATCACCACAGCACCACAGTACCACAGCACCACAGCACCACATCACCACAGCATCACAGCATCACAGCACCACATCACCACAGTACCACAGCACCACAGCACCACATCACCACATCACCACAGCACCACAGCACCACAGCACCACATCACCACAGCACCACATCACCACAGCACCACAGCACCACAGCACCACAGCATCACAGCACCACAGCACCACAGCATCACAGCACCACAGCACCACCGCATCACAGCACCACAGCGTCACAGCACCACATCACCACAGCACCACATCACCACAGCACCACAGCACCACAGCACCACAGCATCACAGCACCACAGCACCACAGCACCACCGCATCACAGCACCACAGCACCACATCACCACAGCACCACAGCACCACAGCACCACAGCATCACAGCACCACAGCACCACAGCACCACAGCGTCACAGCACCACAGCACCACAGCATCACAGCAGCACAGCATCACCGCATCACAGCACCACATCACCACAGCACCACAGCATCACAGCACCACAGCATCACAGCACCACAGCACCACAGCATCACAGCATCACGGCACCACAGCACCACAGCATCACAGCACCACAGCACCACAGCATCACAGCACCACAGTACCACATCATCACAGCACCCATAAGTACAGTGCCTTGCAAATGTATTGGCATGTTTTTCATATTTTGTTGCATTACAACCTGTAATTTAAATGGATTGTTATTTGGATTTCATGTAACGGACATACACAAAATAGTCCAAATTGGTGAAGTGAAATGAAAAAATTTACTTGTTTCAAAAAAAATTCTAACGGAAAAGTGGTGCGTACATATGTGTTCACCTCCTTTGCTTTGCTATGAAGCCCCTAAATAAGATCTGGTGCAACCAATTAGCTTCAGAAGTCACATAATTAGTTAAATAAAGTCCACCTGTGTGCAATCTAAGTGTCACATGATCTGTCACATGATCTCAGTGTATATACACCTGTTCTGAAAGGCCCCAGAGTCTGCAACACCACTAAGCAAGGGGCATCACCAAGCAAGCTTCACCATGAAGACCAAGGAGCTCTCCAAACAGGTCAGGGACAAAGTTGTGGAGAAGTACAGATCAGGGTTGGGTTCTAAAAAAATATCTGAAACTTTGAACATCCCACGGAGCACCATTAAATCCATTATTAAAAAATGAAAAGAATATGGCACCACAACAAACCTGCCAAGAGAGGGCCGCCCACCAAAACTCACGGACCAGGCAAGGAGGGCATTAATCAGAGAGGCAACAAAGAGACCAAAGATAACCCTGAAGGAGCTGCAAAGCTCCACAGTGGAGATTGGAGTATCTTTCCATAGGACCACTTTAAGCCGTACACTCCACAGAGCTGGGCTTTACGGAAGAGTGGCCAGAAAAAATACATATTTTCAAGAAGAAAAAAACAAACATTTGGTGTTCGCCAAAAGGCATGTGGGAGACTCCCCAAACATATGGAAGAATGTACTCTGGTCAGATGAGACTATATAGACCTATATGGCCATCAAGGAAAATGCTATGTCTGACACAAACCAAACACCTCTCATCACCCGAAGAATACCATCCCCACTATGAAGTATGGTGGTGGCAGCATCATGCTGTGGGGATGTTTTTCATTGGAAGGGACTGGGAAAATGGTTAGAATTTAAGAAATGAAGGATGGCGCTAAATACAGGGTAATTCTTGATGGAAACCTGCTTCAGTCTTCCAGAGATTTGGGACTGGGACGGAGGTTCACCTTCCAGCAGTACAATGACCCTAAGCATACTGCTAAAGCAACACTCGAGTGGTTTAAGGGAAACATTTAAATGTCTTGGAATGGCCTAGTCAAAGCCCAGACCTCAATCCAATTGAGAATCTGTGGTATGACTTAAAGATTGCTGTATACCAGCGGAACCCATCCAACTTGAAGGAGCTGGAGCAGATTTGCCTTGAAGAATGGGCAAACATCCCAGTGGCTAGATGTACCACAAGGTTCAATTCTCGGAGGGCCTGTTGTCCGGACCTCTGGCAATGTCTATGGGGGTGCCACAGGGTTGAATTCTCGGGCCGACTCTTCTCTGTATACATCAATGATGTTGCTCTTGCTGCAGGTGATTCCCTGATCCACCTCTACACAGACGACACCATTCCGTATACATCTGGCCCTTATTTGGACACTGTGTTAACTAACCTCCAGACGAGCTTCAATGCCATACAACACTCCTTCCGTGGCCTCCAACTGCTCTTAAACGCTTGTAAAACCAAATGCATGCTTTTCAACCGTTTGCTCCCCGCACCCGCCCGCCCGACTAGCATCACTACTCTGTACTGTTCTGACTTGGAATATGTGGGCAACTATAAATACCTAGGTGTCTGGTTAGACTGTAAACTTTCCTTCCAGACTCATATTAAACACCTCCAATCCAAAATTAAATCTAGAATTGGCTTCCTACTTCGCAACAAAGCCTCCTTCACTCACACTGCCAAACATACCCTCGTAAAACTGACTATGCTACCGATCCTCGACTTCGGCGATGTCATTTACAAAATAGCTTCCAACACTCTACTCAGCAAACTGGATGTAGTCTATCACAGTGCCGTCCGTTTTGTCACCAAAGCCCCATATACTACCCACCACTGCGACCTGTACGCTCTCGTTGGTTGGCCCTCGCTACATATTCGTCGCCAAACCAACTGGCTCCAGGTCATCTAGAAGTCTATGCTAGGTAAATCTCCTCCTTATCTCAGCTCACTGGTCACGATAACAACACCCACCCGTAGCACGCGCTCCAGCAGGTATATCTCACTGGTCATCCCCAAAGCCAACACCTCCTTTGGGCGCCTTTCCTTCCAGTTCTCTGCTGCCACTGACTGGAACGTATTGCAAAAATTGCTGAAACTGGTGACTTATTTCTCTCTCACTAACTTTAAACATCAGCTATCTGAGCAGCTAACCGATCGCTGCAGCTGTACATAGTCCATCTGTAAATAGCCCAGCCAATCTACCTACCTCATCCCCATATTGTTTTTATTAAAATTTCTGCTCTTTTGCACCCCAATTTTTGTACTTGCACATCATCATCTGCTCATCTATCACTCCAGTGTTAATTGCTAAATTGTAATTACTTCGCTACTATGGCCTATTTATTGCCTTTCCTCCTCACGCCATTTGCACAAACTGTATATAGACTTTCTTTTTTTTCTATTGTGTTATTGACTGTACGCTTGTTTATTCCATGTGTTACTCTGTGTTGTTGTTTGTGTCGCACTGCTTTGCTTTATCGTGGCCAGTTGGCCCGTCGCAGTTGTAAATGAGAACTTGTTCTCAACTAGCTTACCTGGTTAAAAAAAGGTGAAATTAAAAAAAAAATAATAATCGATCATTCTTTTGGAGAGGTTGGAAACCCAAATTGACTGGCCTGGTTTAGATCTTATATGTCGGAAAGATATCAGATTGTCTTTGTGGATGTTTTGTCCTCTGACAAATCAACTGTACATTTCGGTGTTCCTCAAGGTTGCGTTTAAGGACCACTATTGGTTTCACTATATATTTACCTCTTGGTGATGTCATTCGGAAACATGATGTTAACTTTCACTGCTATGCAGATGACACACAGCTGTACATTTCGATGAAACATGGTGAAGCCCCAAAATTGCCCTCCCTGGAAACCTGTGTTTCAGACATAAGGAAGTGGATGGATGCAAATGTTCTACTTTTAAACTTGGACAAAACAGAGATGCTTGTTCTAGGTCCCAAGAAACAAAGATATCTTCTGTTGAATCTGACAATTAATCTTGATTGTTGTACAGTCGTCTCAAATAAAATTGTGATGGACCTCGGCGTTACTCTGGACCCTGATCTCTCTTTTGACGAACATATCAAGACTGTTTCAAGGACAGCTTTTTTCCATCTACGTAACATTGCAAAAATCATGATCTTTCTGTCCAAAAATTATGCTGAAAAATGAATCTATGTTTTTGTCACTTCTAGGTTAGACTCCTGCAATGCTCTACTTTCCGGCTACCCGGATAAAGCACTAAATAAATTCCAGTTAGTGCTAAATACGGCTGCTAGAAACCTGACTAGAACCAAAAAATGTGATCATATTACTCCAGTGCTAGCCTCCCTACACTGGCTTCCTGTTAAGGCAAGGGCTGATTTCAAGGTTTTACTGCTAACCTACAAAGCATGAGACGGGATTGCTCCTACCTATCTTTCCGATTTGGTCCTGCCGTACATACCTACACGTACGCTACGGTCACAAGAAGCAGGCCTCCTTATTGTCCCTAGAATTTCAAAGCAAACAGCTGGAGGCAGGGCTTTCTCCTTAAGATCTCAATTTTTATGGAATGGTCTGCCTACCCATGTGAGAGACGCAGACTTGGTCTCAACCTTTAAGTCTTGATTGAAGACTCATCTCTTCAGTAGGTTCTATGATTGAGTGTAGTCTGGCCCAGGAGTGTGAAGGTGAACGGAAAGGCACTGGAGCAACGAACTGCCCTTGCTGTCTCTGCCTGTCCGGTTCCCCTGTCTCCGGTGGGATTCTCTGCCTCTAACCCTATTACAGGGGCTGAGTCACTGGCTTACTGGTGCTCTTTCATGCCGTCCCTAGGAGGGGTGCGTCACTTGAGTGGGTTGAGTCACTGACGTGATCTTCCTGTCCGGGTTGGCGCCCCCCCTTGGGCTGTGCCATGGCGGAAATCTTTGTGGGCTATACTCGGCCTTGTCTCAGGATGGTAAGTTGGTGGTTGAAGTTATCCCTCTAGTGATGTGGGGGCTGTGCTTTGGAAAAGTGGGTGGGGTTATGTCCTGCCTGTTTGGCCCTGTCCGGGGGTATCGTCGGATGGGGTCACGGTGTCTCCCGACCCCTCCTGTCTCAGCCTCCAGTATTTATGCTGCAGTAGTTAATGTGTCGGGGGGCTAGGGTCAGTCTGTTAAATTTGGAGTATTTCTCCTGTCTTATCCGGTGCTCTGTGTGAATTTAAGTATGCTCTCTAATTCCCTCTCTTTCTATCTTCTTTCTTTCTTTCTTTCTTTCTTTCTGTCTCTCGCTCGAAGGACCTGAGCCCTAGGACCATGCCTCAGGACTACCTGGCATGATGACTCCTTGCTATCCCCAGTCCACCTGGCCGTGCTGCTGCTCCAGTTTCAACTGTTCTGCCTGCGGCTATGGAACCCTGACCTGTTCACTGGACGTGCTACCTGTCCCAGAACTTCTGTTTTCAACTCTCTAGAGAAGCAGGAGCAGTAGAGATACTCTGAATGATCGTCTATGAAAAGCCAACTGACATTTACTCCTGAGGTGCTGACCTGTTGCACCCTCGACAACCACTGTGATTCTTATTATTTGACCCTGCTGGTCATCTCTGAACATTTGAACATCTTGGCCATGTTCTGTTATAATCTCCACCCGGCACAGCCAGAAGAGGACTGGCCACCCCTCATAGCCTGGTTCCTCTCTAGGTTTCTTCCTAGGTTCTGGCCTTTTCTAGGGAGTTTTTCCTAGCCACTGTGCTTCTACATCTGCATTGCTTGCTGTTTGGGGTTTTAGGCTGGGTTTCTGTACAGCACTTTGAGATATCAGCTGATGTAAGAAAGGCTTTATGAATAAATTTGATTTGATCTAGCTATTTAGCAGTCTTGTTTAGCAGTCTTATGGCTTGGGGATAGAAGCTGTTCAGAGTTCTGTTGGTGTATCGGTACCGCTTGCCGTGCGTTAGCAGAGAGAACCGCCTATGACTCCCCCTGGTATAGAGGTCCTGGATGACAGGGAGTTCGGCCACAGTAACACACTACTCTCTATAGCGCCATGCGGTCGGATGCCAAGCAGTTGCCAAGCAGGCTTTATAAATACATTTGATTGATTAAGCTGCCCGCTCTCCAGGACATCTATAGCACCCGTTGTCAAAGGCAGGCCAAGAAGATCATCAAGTACCTCACTGTAAGAAAATGCCTGCCCACTCCCCCTCCACTCTCCTCCACTCCCCCTCCACTCCCCCTCCACTCTCCTCCACTCTCCTCCACTCCCCCTCCACTCTCCTCTCCTCCACTCCCTCTTCCACTCTCCTCTCCTCCACTCCCTCTTCCACTCTCCTCTCCTCCACTCCCTCTTCCACTCTCCTCTCCTCCACTCCCCCTCCACTTCCTCTTCCACTCTCCTCTCCTCCACTCCCCCTCCACTCTCCTCTCCTCAACTCCCCCTCCACTCCCTCTTCCACTCTCCTCCACTCCCCCTCCACTCTCCTCCACTCCCCCTCCACTCCCCCTCCACTCTCCTCCACTCTCCTCTCCTCAACTCCCCCTCCACTCCCTCTTCCACTCTCCTCCACTCCCTCCTCCACTCATCCTCCACTCTCCTCTCCTCCAGTCCCTCGCCACTCTCCTCCACTCCCCCTCCACTCCTTCTCTCCTCTCCTCCCGTCTCAATCTCACCCAATTAACCAAAATTCTGACAGTCAGTATTATGGGGCATCTCAGTCAATCAGATTCTAAACACAGCTGCCAGCATTACTTTTTACTCCAGAGGATAACTACAGATCATACCACCCTGAAGTTCCACCCATCAGATCATACCACCCTGAAGTTCCACCCATCAGATCATACCACCCATCAGATCATACCACCCTGAAGGTCCACCCATCAGATCATACCACCCATCAGATCATACCACCCTGAAGGTCCACCCATCAGATCATACCACCCTGAAGTTCCACCCATCAGATCATACCACCCTGAAGTTCCACCCATCAGATCATACCACCCTGAAGTTCTACCAATCAGATCATACCACCCTGAAGTTCCACCCATCTCAATCTTACTCATTGAACCAACTCTCCAATTGAGGGCATCTCAATCTAATCAGCTTCTATAAACTCAATCGCCTGCTTCGCTAATGTCTAAGTACTCAGATAAGTCAGGATTTAGTGGCATCAATCAATCTAACTTCACAAATTCCACAACACTTAAAAGTTGAAGAACATTGAATAACTTTCTTGATTAGTGGAAACGTTACGCTACAGACTGACCACATCAGAGGGAAAAGGGGAAGTGGAAAACATTGAATAACTTTATTGATTACTGGAAACGTTACGCTACAAACTGACCACATCAGAGGGAAAAGGGGAAGTGGAAAACATTGTTGTGAATGAATGGGAATTGTGTTGTTCCTTTGTAGTGATTTATTCTGAGCAGCAGGTTCCATTCATTAGTCATATAGAGGCAGATCAATAGGTCCATTAAGCTGTGTTCTTTGAACAGAGCAGGAGAAATGGGATGACATCACTACTCACTCCGGAGAGGCTGTGTACTTGTTAACAGTGTCTTTGTAGTAATTTCTCCCTATTTACGTATACTGTACTGCACTGTAAAGGGAATGGGATAATAGTTTGGGGGGGGGGGGGGGGGGGTGCATGGAGCATGATTCCAAAGTCCTATCATTCTGTGTAACATTCCCCCCACTCTGTGTAACATTCCCCCCACTCTGTGTAACATTCCCACCACTCTGTGTAACATTCCCACCACTCTGTGTAACATTCCCGCCACTCTGTGTAACATTCCCTACAACTCTGTGTAACATTCCCACCACTCTGTGTAATATCCCTACCACTCTGTGTAACATCCCCACCACTCTGTGTAACATTCCCACCACTCTGTGTAACATCCCTACCACTCTGTGTAACATTCCTACAACTCTGTGTAACATTCCTACCACTCTGTGTAACATTCCCACCACTCTGTCTAACATCCCTACAACTCTGTGTAACATTCCTACAACTCTGTGTAACATTCCTACCACTCTGTGTAACATTCCCACCACTCTGTGTAATATCCCTACAACTCTGTGTAACATTCCTACCACTCTGTGTAACATTCCCACCACTCTGTGTAACATTCCTACCACTCTGTGTAACATCCCTACAACTCTGTGTAACATTCCTACCACTCTGTGTAACATTCCCTACAACTCTGTGTAACATTCCCACCACTCTGTGTAACATCCCTACAACTCTGTGTAACATTCCCACCACTCTGTGTAACATTCCTACCACTCTGTGTAATATCCCTACAACTCTGTGTAACATTCCTACCACTCTGTGTAACATTCCCTACAACTCTGTGTAACATTCCCACCACTCTGTGTAACATCCCTACAACTCTGTGTAACATCCCCTACCACTCTGTGTAACATCCCTACCACTCTGTGTAACATCCCTACCATTCTGTGTAACATTCCTATCATTCTGTGTAACATTCCCACCATTCTGTGTAACATTCCCACCATTCTGTGTAACATTCCTACCACTCTGTGTAACATTCCCCCCACTCTGTGTAACATTTCCACCACTCTGTGTAACATTCCCACCACTCTGTGTAACATCCCTACCACTCTGTGTAACATTCCCACCACTCTGTGTAACATCCCTACCACTCTAACATTCCCACCACTCTGTGTAACATTCCTACCACTCTGTGTAACATTCCCACCACTCTGTGTAACATCCCTACCATTCTGTGTAACATTCCTACCACTCTAACATTCCCACCACTCTGTGTAACATTCCTACCACTCTGTGTAACATTCCCACCACTCTGTGTAACATCCCTACAACTCTGTGTAACATTCCCACCATTCTGTGTAACATTCCTACCACTCTGTGTAACATTCCCACCACTCTGTGTAACATCCCTACAACTCTGTGTAACATCCCTACCACTCTGTGTAACATTCCCACCACTCTGTGTAACATTCCTACCACTCTAACATTCCCACCACTCTGTGTAACATCCCTACAACTCTGTGTAACATTCCCACCATTCTGTGTAACATTCCTACCACTCTGTGTAACATTCCCACCACTCTGTGTAACATCCCTACAACTCTGTGTAACATCCCTACCACTCTGTGTAACATCCCTACAACTCTGTGTAACATTCCCACCATTCTGTGTAACATTCCTACCACTCTGTGTAACATTCCCACCACTCTGTGTAACATCCCTACAACTCTGTGTAACATCCCTACCACTCTGTGTAACATCCCTACCACTCTGTGTAATATCCCTACCACTCTGTGTAATATCCCTACCACTCTGTGTAACATCCCTACCACTCTGTGTAACATCCCTACCACTCTGTGTAACATTCCCACCACTCTGTGTAACATCCCTACCACTCTGTGTAACATCCCTACCACTCTGTGTAACATCCCTACCACTCTGTGTAACATCCCTACCACTCTGTGTAACATCCCTACCACTCTGTGTAACATTCCTACCACTCTGTGTAACATTCCTACCACTCTGTGTAACATTCCCACCACTCTGTGTAACATCCCTACCACTCTGTGTAACATCCCTACCACTCTGTGTAACATCCCTACCACTCTGTGTAACATCCCTACCACTCTGTGTAACATTCCTACCACTCTGTGTAACATTCCCACCACTCTGTGTAACATCCCTACCACTCTGTGTAACATCCCTACCACTCTGTGTAACATCCCTACCACTCTTTGTAACATTCCCTACCACTCTGTGTAACATTCCCACCACTCTGTGTAACATCCCCTACCACTCTGTGTAACATCCCTACCACTCTGTGTAACATCCCTACCATTCTGTGTAACATTCCTATCATTCTGTGTAACATTCCCACCATTCTGTGTAACATCCCTACCACTCTGTGTAACATCCCTACCATTCTGTGTAACATTCCTATCATTCTGTGTAACATTCCCACCATTCTGTGTAACATCCCTACCACTCTGTGTAACATCCCTACCATTCTGTGTAACATTCCTATCATTCTGTGTAACATTCCCACCATTCTGTGTAACATCCCTACCACTCTGTGTAACATCCCTACCATTCTGTGTAACATTCCTACCATTCTGTGTAACATTCCCACCACTCTGTGTAACATCCCTACCACTCTAACATTCCTGTCACTCTTCCTGTTTTCTGGGAGGCATTCCTCCTCTAAGCTCCACCACAGGGGGCCTTCCTATAGCTCTGAACGAGGGCAAGAGAGGCCTCACTGCCAATCAGGCAGCATGACAGAGCAGACTTTCACCCATGAACTCCACTGTATATTCAGTACACCCCCTGGACAGGACACTAGTCTATATCCTGTTACTGTAGTGAGACAGCTAGATGTACAGGACACCCCCTGGACAGGACACTAGTCTATATCCTGTTTCTGCAGTGAGACAGCGTGATGTACCAGGACACCCCCTGGACAGGACACTAGTCCATCTCCTGTTACTGTAGTGAGACAGCTTGATGTACCAGTACACCCCCTGGACAGGACACTAGTCCATCTCCTGTTTCTGTAGTGAGACATCTAGATGTACAGGACACCCTCTGGACAGGACACTAGTCTATCTCCTGTTTCTGTAGTGAGACAGATTGATGTACAGGACACCCCCTGGACAGGACACTAGTCTATATCCTGTTTCTGTAGTGAGACAGATTGATGTACAGTACACCCCCTGGACAGGACACTAGTCTATATCCTGTTTCTGTAGTGAGACAGCTAGATGTACAGTACACCCCCTGGACAGGACACTAGTCTATATCCTGTTTCTGTAGTGAGACAGATTGATGTACAGGACACCCCCTGGACAGGACACTAGTCTATATCCTGTTTCTGTAGTGAGACAGATTGATGTACAGGACACCCCCTGGACAGGACACTAGTCCATCTCCTGTTTCTGTAGTGAGACAGCTTGATGTACCAGTACACCCCCTGGACAGGACACTAGTCCATCTCCTGTTTCTGTAGTGAGACATCTAGATGTACAGGACACCCCTGGACAGGACACTAGTCCATCTCCTGTTACTGTAGTGAGACAGCTTGATGTACAGGACACCCCCTGGACAGGACACTAGTATATCTCCTGTTTCTGTAGTGAGACAGATTGATGTACCAGGACACCCCCTGGACAGGACACTAGTCTATCTCCTGTTACTGTAGTGAGACAGCTTGATGTACAGGACACCCCCTGGACAGGACACTAGTCTATATCCTGTTTCTGTAGTGAGACAGATTGATGTACAGGACACCCCCTGGACAGGACACTAGTCTATCTCCTGTTTCTGTAGTGAGGCAGCTTGATGTACCAGTACACCCCCTGGACAGGACACTAGTCCATCTCCTGTTACTGTAGTGAGACAGCTTGATGTACCAGTACACCCCCTGGACAGGACACTAGTCTATCTCCTGTTTCTGTAGTGAGGCAGCTTGATGTACCAGTACACCCCCTGGACAGGACACTAGTCCATCTCCTGTTTCTGTAGTGAGACAGCTTGATGTACCAGTACACCCCCTGGACAGGACACTAGTCCATCTCCTGTTTCTGTAGTGAGACAGCTTGATGTACAGTACACCCCCTGGACAGGACTCTAGTCTATATCCTGTTTCTGCAGTGAGACAGCGTGATGTACCAGGACACCCCCTGGACAGGACTCTAGTCTATCTCCTGTTACTGTAGTGAGACAGCTTGATGTACCAGTACACCCCCTGGACAGGACACTAGTCTATTTCCTGTTTCTGTAGTGAGACAGATTGATGTACAGGACACCCCCTGGACAGGACACTAGTCTATATCCTGTTTCTGTAGTGAGACAGATTGATGTACAGGACACCCTCTGGACAGGACACTAGTCTATATCCTGTTTCTGTAGTGAGACAGCTAGATGTACAGTACACCCCCTGGACAGGACACTAGTCTATATCCTGTTTCTGTAGTGAGACAGATTGATGTACAGGACACCCCCTGGACAGGACACTAGTCTATATCCTGTTTCTGTAGTGAGACAGATTGATGTACAGGACACCCCCTGGACAGGACACTAGTCCATCTCCTGTTTCTGTAGTGAGACAGCTTGATGTACAGGACACCCCCTGGACAGGACACTAGTCTATATCCTGTTTCTGTAGTGAGACAGATTGATGTACAGGACACCCCCTGGACAGGACACTAGTCTATATCCTGTTACTATAGTGAGACAGCTAGATGTACAGGACACCCCCTGGACAGGACACTAGTCTATATCCTGTTTCTGTAGTGAGACAGATTGATGTACAGGACACCCCCTGGACAGGACACTAGTCTATATCCTGTTTCTGTAGTGAGACAGATTGATGTACAGGACACCCCCTGGACAGGACACTAGTCTATATCCTGTTTCTGTAGTGAGACAGATTGATGTACCAGGACACCCCCTGGACAGGACACTAGTCTATCTCCTGTTTCTGTAGTGAGGCAGCTTGATGTACCAGGACACCCCCTGGACAGGACACTAGTCTATCTCCTGTTTCTGTAGTGAGGCAGCTTGATGTACCAGTACACCCCCTGGACAGGACACTAGTCTATCTCCTGTTTCTGTAGTGAGGCAGCTTGATGTACCAGTACACCCCCTGGACAGGACACTAGTCCATCTCCTGTTTCTGTAGTGAGGCAGCTTGATGTACCAGTACACCCCCTGGACAGGACACTAGTCCATCTCCTGTTACTGTAGTGAGACAGCTAGATGTACAGTACACCCCCTGGACAGGACACTAGTCTATATCTTGTTTCTGTAGTGAGACAGCTTGATGTACAGGACACCCCCTGGACAGGACTCTAGTCTATCTCCTGTTTCTGTAGTGAGACAGCTTGATGTACAGTACACCCCCTGGACAGGACACTAGTCCATCTCCTGTTACTGTAGTGAGACAGCTAGATGTACAGGACACCCCCTGGACAGGACACTAGTCCATCTCCTGTTTCTGTAGTGAGACAGCTTTATGTACAGTACACCCCCTGGACAGGACACTAGTCCATCTCCTGTTACTGTAGTGAGACAGCTAGATGTACAGGACACCCCCTGGACAGGACACTAGTCCATCTCCTGTTTCTGTAGTGAGACAGCTTTATGTACAGTACACCCCCTGGACAGGACACTAGTCCATCTCCTGTTTCTGTAGTGAGACAGCTTGATGTACCAGTACACCCCCTGGACAGGACACTAGTCCATCTCCTGTTACTGTAGTGAGACAGCTAGATGTACAGTACACCCCCTGGACAGGACACTAGTCTATCTCCTGTTTCTGTAGTGAGACAGCTAGATGTACAGTACACCTCCTGGACAGGACACTAGTCCATCTCCTGTTTCTGTAGTGAGACAGCTTGATGTACAGTACACCCCCTGGACAGGACACTAGTCCATCTCCTGTTACTGTAGTGAGACAGCTAGATGTACAGTACACCTCCTGGACAGGACACTAGTCCATCTCCTGTTTCTGTAGTGAGACAGCTAGATGTACAGTACACCCCCTGGACAGGACACTAGTCTATCTCCTGTTTCTGTAGTGAGACAGCTTGATGTACAGTACACCCCCTGGACAGGACACTAGTCTATCTCCTGTTTCTGTAGTGAGGCAGCTTGATGTACCAGTACACCCCCTGGACAGGACTCTAGTCTATATCCTGTTTCTGTAGTGAGACAGCTTGATGTACAGTACACCCCCTGGACAGGACACTAGTCTATATCCTGTTTCTGTAGTGAGACAGCTTGATGTACCAGTACACCCCCTGGACAGGACACTAGTCTATCTACCATCCATGCCATGACAAGCACCTCCAGACCATCACAGCACACAGCCCAGGGAACCACAGATATTAGACACACCATAAAGACACACATTCTAACCACCCCAAAGACACATTCTAACCACCCCAAAGACACATTCTAACCACCCCAAAGACACATTCTAACCACCCCAAAGACACATTCTAACCACCCCTAGCCATCCTCTCTCTCTCTCTCTCTGTTTCTCTCAACACCAAACAGAAACTATTGAAAAGCCTCAAACACAAGCTAATTGCTTCTGCTTCTCGTTTGCAACCTCACAGCGACGTCATTGTTCTTTAACTTTTGGTATTTAGCTGAATGATCCTGAGATGATGATTGATATTACTACTTTGCTTTTTTCAATTCACTGGTTTCATCTGTTAACCAGCCAGCAATATCAACTCAATGTGCTGCAGAGGCTATGACTGTTTTTTAGGGCATTGAACAGTAGCCCTAGGCTTAGCGCTAGGGGTCAGATTATTATTTTATTTTTTTAAATAACGTACCCAACGTAAATGGAAATTTTCTCTGGCCCAGATCGTAGAATATGCATATAATTTACAGATTAGGATAGAAAACACTCCAAAGTTTCCAAAACTGTCAAAATATTGTCTGTGAGAAAAATAATATTTATTCTGCAAGCGAAATCCTGAGAAAAATTTACCCGGAAGTGATATAAAAAAAAATAAAAAATTGTTTCCTTTCCCCTCTAACCTCCATTTAAAGGGGTATCAACCAGATTCTTTTTCCAATGGCTTCCTCAGGCTGTGACCAGAATTTAGACATAGTTTCAGGCTTTTATTTTGAAAAATGAGCGAGATGTTTCAAAAGAGGTCAGGTGTCCTCCGAATATTTCCTGTGCGCGAGAGAGGGGCTCCCCATTTTCCTTTTGTCTCTTAATGAATAGGTTGAAATATTACCGATTATGTTTGTAAAAGACAACCTGAGGTTTGATTATAAAAAACATTTTAAATGTTTCTACGACCATTTCGGATACTTTTTGGGATTTGTCGAACGGAACACGGCTTTTGATTTTTCATCATAACGCGCAACCCAAATGGCGTTTTTTTTGTGATAAAAGTAATATTTATCAAACAAAAATAACATTTGTTGTGTAACTGGGAGTGTCGTGAGTGGAAACGTCCGAAGATTATCTAAGGTAAGCGATTAATTTTATTGCTTTTCACACTTTCGTGACCATGCTAATTTGGGGCTAGCTGATTTAGCATTGAAAGCTACACTCACAAATTTCTTTCGCTGTAAAATATATTTTCAAAATCTGACACCATAGGTGGATTAACAACAAGCTAAGCTGTGTTTTGATATATTTCACTTGTGATTGCATGATTATAAATATTTTTAGGAATATTTGGCGCCCTGCAATTCAGCGGTTGTTTAGGAAAGTGAACCTGTATTCGGTATCCGTAGATCAGTGAAGTTAATAAGGCTTCAGCTAAACGTGGATTGAACGGTAGGCCTTAAGGCTGCAGCTAAATAAGGACTGAAGAGTAGGCCTTAAGGCTGCAGCTAAATGTGGATTGAAGAGGAGGCCTTAAGGCTGCAGCTAAACGTGGATTAAAGAGTAGGCCTTAAGGCTGCAGCTAAATGTGGACTGAAGAGGAGGCCTTAAGGCTGCAGCTAAATGTGGATTGAAGGGTAGGCCTTAAGGCTGCAGCTAAACGTGGATTGAAGAGTAGGCCTTAAGGCTGCAGCTAAATGTGGATTGAACCGTAGGCCTTAAGGCTGCAGCTAAATGTGGATTGAACGGTAGGCCTTAAGGCTGCAGCTAAATGTGGATTGAACGGTAGGCCTTAAGGCTGCAGCTAAATGTGGACTGAAGAGTAGGCCTTAAGGCTGCAGCTAAATGTGGATTGAAGGGTAGGCCTTAAGGCTGCAGCTAAATGTGGACTGAAGAGTAGGCCTTAAGGCTGCAGCTAAATGTGGATTGAAGGGTAGGCCTTAAGGCTGCAGCTAAATGTGGACTGAAGAGTAGGCCTTAAAGCTGCAGCTAAACGTGGATTGAAGAGTAGGCCTTAAGGCTGCAGCTAAACGTGGATTGAAGAGTAGGCCTTAAGGCTGCAGCTAAATGTGGATTGAACGGTAGGCCTTAAGGCTGCAGCTAAATGTGGATTGAAGGGTAGGCCTTAAGGCTGCAGCTAAATGTGGACTGAAGAGTAGGCCTTAAGGCTGCAGCTAAACGTGGATTGAAGAGTAGGCCTTAAGGCTGCAGCTAAACGTGGATTGAAGAGTAGGCCTTAAGGCTGCAGCTAAATGTGGATTGAACGGTAGGCCTTAAGGCTGCAGCTAAATGTGGATTGAAGGGTAGGCCTTAAGGCTGCAGCTAAACGTGGACTGAAGAGTAGGCCTTAAGGCTGCAGCTAAATGTGGACTGAAGAGTAGGCCTTAAGGCTGCAGCTACATCTGGATTGAACGGTAGGCCTTAAGGCTGCAGCTAAATGTGGATTGAAGGGTAGGCCTTAAGGCTGCAGCTAAACGTGGACTGAAGAGTAGGCCTTAAGGCTGCAGCTACATCTGGATTGAAGGGTAGGCCTTAAGGCTGCAGCTACATCTGGATTGAACGGTAGGCCTTAAGGCTGCAGCTAAATGTGGACTGAAGAGTAGGCCTTAAGGCTGCAGCTAAATGTGGATTGAACGGTAGGCCTTAAGGCTGCAGCTAAATGTGGATTGAAGGGTAGGCCTTAAGGCTGCAGCTAAATGTGGACTGAAGAGTAGGCCTTAAGGCTGCAGCTAAACGTGGATTGAAGAGTAGGCCTTAAGGCTGCAGCTAAACGTGGATTGAAGAGTAGGCCTTAAGGCTGCAGCTAAATGTGGATTGAACGGTAGGCCTTAAGGCTGCAGCTAAATGTGGATTGAAGGGTAGGCCTTAAGGCTGCAGCTAAACGTGGACTGAAGAGTAGGCCTTAAGGCTGCAGCTAAATGTGGACTGAAGAGTAGGCCTTAAGGCTGCAGCTAAACGTGGACTGAAGAGTAGGCCTTAAGGCTGCAGCTAAATGTGGATTGAAGAGTAGGCCTTAAGGCTGCAGCTAAACGTGGACTGAAGAGTAGGCCTTAAGTCTGCAGCTACATCTGGATTGAACGGTAGGCCTTAAGGCTGCAGCTAAATGTGGACTGAAGAGTAGGCCTTAAGGCTGCAGCTAAACGTGGACTGAAGAGTAGGCCTTAAGGCTGCAGCTACATCTGGATTGAAGGGTAGGCCTTAAGGCTGCAGCTACATCTGGATTGAACGGTAGGCCTTAAGGCTGCAGCTAAATGTGGACTGAAGAGTAGGCCTTAAGGCTGCAGCTAAATGTGGATTGAAGAGGAGGCCTTAAGGCTCCAGCTAAATGTGGACTGAAGAGTAGGCCTTAAGGCTGCAGCTAAATGTGGACTGGAGAGTAGGCCTTAAGGCTGCAGCTAAATGTGGACTGAAGAGTAGGCCTTAAGGCTGCAGCTAAATGTGGACTGAAGAGTAGGCCTTAAGGCTGCAGCTAAACGTGGACTGAAGAGTAGGCCTTAAGGCTGCAGCTACATCTGGATTGAACGGTAGGCCTTAAGGCTGCAGCTAAATGTGGACTGAAGAGTAGGCCTTAAGGCTGCAGCTAAATGTGGATTGAAGAGGAGGCCTTAAGGCTCCAGCTAAATGTGGACTGAAGAGTAGGCCTTAAGGCTGCAGCTAAATGTGGACTGGAGAGTAGGCCTTAAGGCTGCAGCTAAATGTGGACTGAAGAGTAGGCCTTAAGGCTGCAGCTAAATGTGGACTGAAGAGTAGGCCTTAAGGCTGCAGCTAAATGTGGATTGAAGAGGAGGCCTTAAGGCTGCAGCTAAATGTGGACTGAAGAGTAGGCCTTAAGGCTGCAGCTAAATGTGGACTGAAGAGTAGGCCTTAAGGCTGCAGCTAAATGTGGATTGAAGAGTAGGCCTTAAGGCTGCAGCTAAATGTGGACTGAAGAGTAGGCCTTAAGGCTGCAGCTAAATGTGGATTGAAGAGTAGGCCTTAAGGCTGCAGCTAAATGTGGACTGAAGAGTAGGCCTTAAGGCTGCAGCTAAATGTGGATTGAAGAGTAGGCCTTAAGGCTGCAGCTAAATGTGGACTGAAGAGTAGGCCTTAAGGCTGCAGCTAAATGTGGACTGAAGAGTAGGCCTTAAGGCTGCAGCTAAATGTGGACTGAAGAGTAGGCCTTAAGGCTGCAGCTAAATGTGGACTGAAGAGTAGGCCTTAAGGCTGCAGCTAAATGTGGACTGAAGAGTAGGCCTTAAGGCTGCAGCTAAATGTGGACTGAAGAGTAGGCCTTAAGGCTGCAGCTAAATGTGGACTGAAGAGTAGGCCTTAAGGCTGCAGCTAAATGTGGACTTAAGAGTAGGCCTTAAGGCTGCAGCTAAATGTGGATTGAAGAGTAGGCCTTAAGGCTGCAGCTAAATGTGGATTGAAGGGTAGGCCTTAAGGCTGCAGCTAAATGTGGATTGAAGAGTAGGCCTTAAGGCTGCAGCTAAATGTGGACTGAAGAGTAGGCCTTAAGGCTGCAGCTAAATGTGGATTGAAGAGGAGGCCTTAAGGCTGCAGCTAAATGTGGACTGAAGAGTAGGCCTTAAGGCTGCAGCTAAACGTGGACTGAAGAGTAGGCCTTAAGGCTTCAGCTAAATGTGGACTGAAGAGTAGGCCTTAAGGCTGCAGCTAAATGTGGATTGAAGAGTAGCCTTAAGGCTGCAGCTAAATGTGGATTGAAGAGTAGGCCTTAAGGCTGCAGCTAAACGTGGATTGAAGAGGAGGCCTTAAGGCTGCAGCTAAATGTGGACTGAAGAGTAGGCCTTAAGGCTGCAGCTAAATGTGGACTGAAGAGTAGGCCTTAAGGCTGCAGCTAAACGTGGATTGAAGAGGAGGCCTTAAGGCTGCAGCTAAATGTGGACTGAAGAGTAGGCCTTAAGGCTGCAGCTAAATGTGGATTGAACGGTAGGCCTTAAGGCTGCAGCTAAATGTGGACTGAAGAGTAGGCCTTAAGGCTGCAGCTAAATGTGGATTGAACGGTAGGCCTTAAGGCTGCAGCTAAATGTGGATTGAACGGTAGGCCTTAAGGCTGCAGCTAAATATGGATTGAACGGTAGGCCTTAAGGCTGCAGCTAAATGTGGATTGAACGGTAGGCCTTAAGGCTGCAGCTAAATGTGGATTGAACGGTAGGCCTTAAGGCTGCAGCTAAATGTGGATTGAATTACTGGACAGCCGTCTTCATCGACCTGGCCAAGGCTTCGACTCTGTCAACCATCACATCCTCATCGACAGACTCAACAGCCTTGGTTTCTCAAATGATTGCCTCGCCTGGTTCACCAACTACTTCTCTGATAGAGTTCAGTGTGTAAATCGGAGGGCCTGTTGTCCGGACCTCTGGCAGTCTCTATGGGGGTGCCACAGGGTTCAATTCTCGGGCCGACTCTCTTCTCTGTATACATCAATGATGTCGCTTTGCACCCCAGTATCTATACTTGCACATTTATCTTCTACACATCTACCGTTCCAGTGTTTAATTGCTATATTGTAATTACTTCGCCACCATGGCCTATTTATTGCCTTAACCTCCTTATCTTACCTCATTTGCACTCACTGTATATAGACTTTGTGTTTTCTTTTTTTCTACTGTATTATTGACTGTATGTTTTGTTTATTCCAATTGTAACTCTGTGTTGTTGTATGTATCGAACTGCTTTGCTTTATCTTGGCCAGGTCGCAGTTGCAAATGTGAACTTGTTCTCAACTAGCCTACCTGGTTAAATAAAGGTGAAATAAAAAATACAATTAAAAAGGAGCAGGAAATTGGATGAGGACAGAGGAGCTCGACGATGTCTGAGGACAGAGGAGCAGGATATTGGATGAGGACAGAGGAGCAGGTAGATGGATGAGGAGAGAAGAGCAGGAGGATGGATGAGGACAGAGGAGCATGAAGATGGATGTGGACACAGGAGAAGCAGGAAGTTAAATGCATTTTATGCTCACTTTGAGGAATGTAACATTGCCTTGTGTGAAAGCCACTGTTTTTCCAGATTACTGTGTGATATCGTTCTCTGTGTCTGATGTGAGAAAACATTTAAACAGGTTAACAGTCACAAGGCTGCCGGGCCAAACGCAACACAAGGGCACGTTCTCAAAGCACTAGACCAGCAGGCAAGTGTCTTGCCAGACATTTTCAAGCTCTCCTTGTTCCAGCCTGTAATCACAACATGTTTCTAACTAACCAACATTGTCCCTGTTCCAAAAAGCTCTAACTTAAACTGCCTAAATGACGACCGCCCTGTAGCACACTGATCTGTAATTATGAGGTGATTTGAAATTTTGGCACAGATCAACACCACAATCCCAGAAAGGACTATAGGACTCTGGGTATGAGCACCTCCCTCTGCAACTGGATCCTGGACTTCCTGACTGCCCGACCCCAGGTGGTGAGGATAGGTAACATCACCTCCACCAAGCTGACTCTCAACACGGGGTCCCTCAGGGGTGCGTGCTTAATCCCCTCCTGTACTCCCTGTTCATCCACGACTATGTGGCCACGAATGAGTCCAACACCATCATCAAGATTACTGACGACACAAAGTCAGTAGGCCTGATCACTGACGGCGATGACTCAGCCTACAGGGAGGAGGTCAGATATTTAGCAGCTTGGTACCAGGACAACAACATTTCCCTCAACATCTGTTAAACCAAGGAACTGATTGTAGACTGCAGGAGAAAGAGGAGGGGAGGAGGAGGAGGAGAGGAAGAGGAGGAGAGGAGGAGGTCAGAGACTTAGCAGCTTGTTGCCAGGACAACAACATCTCCCTCAACATCTGTAAAACCAAGGAACTGATTGTAGACTGCAGGAGAAAGAGGAGGGGGTGGGGGGGGGGAGGAGGAGGAGGAGAGGAAGAGGAGGAGAGGAGGAGGTCAGAGACTTAGCAGCTTGTTACCAGGACAACAACATCTCCCTCAACAACTGTAAAACCAAGGAATTGATTGCAGGAGAAAGAGGGGAGAGATTCTACCCCCGAGCCGTAACAGCTAAACAATCAATGAACAGTACCTGAACCTACCAGCAATGACTCTATCTTGTACTGACACTAAACACCCTCACTAGACTATATATACACCCTAAACACACTAGACTATATATACACCCTAAACACACTAGACTATATATACACCCTAAACACACTAGACTATATATACACCCTAAACACACTAGACTATATATACACCCTAAACACACTAGACTATATATACACCCTAAACACACTAGACTATATATACACCCTAAACACACTAGACTCTATATACACCCTAAACACACTAGACTATATATACACCCTAAACACACTAGACTATATATACACCCTAAACACACTAGACTACATATACACCCTAAACACACTAGACTATATATACACCCTAAACACACTAGACTATATATACACCCTAAACACACTAGACTATATATACACCCTAAACACACTAGACTATATATACACCCTGAACACACTAGACTATATATACACCCTAAACACACTAGACTATATATACACCCTAAACACACTAGACTATATATACACCCTAAACACACTAGACTACATATACACCCTAAACACACTAGACTATATATACACCCTAAACACACTAGACTATATATACACCCTAAACACACTAGACTATATATACACCCTAAACACACTAGACTATATATACACCCTAAACACACTAGACTATATATACACCCTAAACACACTAGACTATATATACACCCTAAACACACTAGACTATATATACACCCTAACACACTAGACTATATATACACCCTAAACACACTAGACTATATATACACCCTAAACACACTAGACTATATATACACCCTAAACACACTAGACTATATATACACCCTAAACACACTAGACTATATATACACCCTAAACACACTAGACTCTATATACACCCTAAACACACTAGACTATATATACACCCTAAACACACTAGACTATATATACACCCTAAACACACTAGACTACATATACACCCTAAACACACTAGACTACATATACACCCTAAACACACTAGACTATATATACACCCTAAACACCCTCACTAGACTACATATACACCCTAAACACACTAGACTATATATACACCCTAAACACCCTCACTAGACTATATATACACCCTAAACACACTAGACTATATATACACCCTAAACACACTAGACTATATATACACCCTAAACACACTAGACTACATATACACCCTAAACACACTAGACTATATATACACCCTAAACACCCTCACTAGACTATATATACACCCTAAACACACTCACTAGACTATATATACACCCTAAACACCCTCACTAGACTATATATACACCCTAAACACACTAGACTATATATACACCCTAAACACACTAGACTATATATACACCCTAAACACACTAGACTACATATACACCCTAAACACACTAGACTATATATACACCCTAAACACACTAGACTATATATACACCCTAAACACACTAGACTATATATACACCCTAAACACACTAGACCTTATATACACCCTAAACACACTAGACTATATATACACACTATATACACACTAGACTATATATACACCCTAAACACACTAGACTATATATACACCCTAAACACACTAGACTACATATACACCCTAAACACACTAGACTATATATACACCCTAAACACACTAGACTATATATACACCCTAAACACACTAGACTATATATACACACTACATACACCCTCACTAGACTATATATACACCCTAAACACACTAGACTATATATACACCCTAAACACACTAGACTATATATACACCCTAAACACACTCACTAGACTATATATACACCCTAAACACCCTAGACTATATATACACCCTAAACACACTAGACTATATATACACCCTAAACACACTAGACTACATATACACCCTAAACACACTAGACTATATATACACCCTAAACACACTAGACTATATATACACCCTAAACACACTAGACTATATATACACCCTAAACACACTAGACTATATATACACACAATAAACACCCTCACTAGACTAGATATACACACTAAATACACACTCACTAGACTATATATACACACTATATACACACTCACTAGACAATACTGTGCCTTGCAAAAGTATTCACCCCCTTGGCGTTTTTCCTATTTTGTTGCATTACAACCTGTAATTTAAACTGATTTCATTTAGTTATCATGTAATGGACATACACAAAATAGTAAACATTTGTGATGTGAAATGAAAAAATAACTTGATAAAAAAAAAATATATATAAACAATTATGAAAAGTGGTGTGTGCATATGTATTCACCCCCTTCACTATGAAGCCCCTAAATAAGATCTGGTGCAACCAATTACCTCCAGAAGTCACATAATTAGTTAAATAAAGTCCACCTGTGTGCAATCTAAGTGTGACATGATCTGTCACATGATCTCAGTATATATACACCTGTTCTGAAAGGCCCCAGAGTCTGCAACACCACTAAGCAAGGTTCATCACCAAGCAAGCTTCACCATGAAGACCAAGGAGCTCTCCAAGCAGGTCAGGGACAAAGTTGTGGAGAAGTACAGATCAGGGTTGGGTTATTTTTTTGTTTATTTTTTTATTTCACCTTTATTTATCCAGGTAGGCCAGTTGAGAACATTTTCTCATTTAAAACTGCGACCTGGCCATGTTAAAGCAAAGCAGTGCGACACAAACAACAACACAGTGTTACACATGGAATAAACAAACATACAGTCAATAATACAATAGAAACGTCTATATACAGTGTGTGCAAATGAGGTAGGATAAGGGAGGTAAGACAATAAATAGGCCATGGTGGCGAGAAAGTTACAATATAGCAATTAAACACTGGAGTGAAAGATGTGCAGAAGATGAGTGTGCAAGTAGAGATACTGGGGTGCAAAGGAGCAAAATAAATCAAATAAATAGCAGTATGGGGATGAGGTAGTTGGATGGGCTATTTACAGATGGGCTATGTACAGGTGCAGTGATCTGTGAGCTGCTCTGACCGCAGGTGCATAAAGTTAGTGAGGGAGGTATGAGTCTCCAGCTTCACTGATTTGTGCAGTTCGTTCCAGCCATTGGCAGCAGAGAACTATAAGGAAAGGCGGCCAAAGGAGGTATTGACTTTGGGGGTGACCAGTGAAATATACCTGCTGGAGCGCGTGCTACGGGTGGGTGCTGCTATGGTGACCAGTGAGCTGAGATAAGGCGGGGCTTTACCGAGCATAGACTTATAGATGACCTGGAGCCAATGGGTTTGGCGATGAATATGAATCGAGGGCCAGCCAACGAGAGCATACAGGTCACAGTGGTGGGTAGTATATGGGGCTTTGGTGACAAAACGGATGGTACTGTGATAGACTGCATCCAATTTGCTGAGTAGAGTGTTAGAGGCTATTTTGTAAATTACATCGCCGAAGTCGAGGATCGGTAGGATAGTAAGTTTTACGAGGGTATGTTTGGCAGCATGAGTGAAGGATGCTTGATTTCGAAATAGGAAGGCGATTCAAGATTTAATTTTGGATTGGTGATGCTTAATGTGAGTCTGGAGGGAGAGTTTACAGTCTAGCCAGACACCTAGGTATTTGTAGTTATTCTAATTCAGAACCGTCCAGAATATTGTTGCTGGACGGGCAGGCAGGTGCGGGCAGCGATCGGTTGAAGAGCATGCATTTAGTTTTACGTGCATTTAAGAGCAGTTGGAGGAAACGGAAGGAGAGTTGTGTGGCATTGAAGCTCATCTGGAGGCTAGTTAACACAGTCCAAAGAAGTGCCAGAAGTTTACAAAATGGTGTCGTCTGTGTAGAGGTGGATCAGAGAATCACCAGTAGCAAGAGCGACATCATTGATGTATACAGAGAAAAGAGTCGGCCCAAGAATTGAACCCTGTGGCACCCCCATAGAGACTGCCAGAGGTCCGGACAACAGGCCCTCCGATTTGACACACTGAACTCTGATCTGTCTGAGAAGTAGGTGTTGAACCAGGCGAGGCAGTCATTTGAGAATCCAAGGCTGTTGAGTCTGACGATAAGAATGTAGTGATTGACAGAGTCGAAAGCCTTGGCCAGGTCAATGAATACAGCTGCACAGTATTGTCTCTTATCGATGGCGGTTATGATATCGTTTCGGACCTTGAACATGGCTGAGGTGTACCCATGACCAGCTCTGAAATAAGATTGCATTGCGGAGAAGGTACGGTGGGATTCGAAATGGTCTGTGATCTGTTTGCTAACTTGGTTTTTGGAGACCTTAGAAAGATAGGGTAGGATAGATATAGGTCTGTAGCAGTTTGGGTCTAGAGTGTCTCCCCCTTTGAAGAGGGATGACCGCGGCAGCTTTCCAATCTTTGGGGATCTCAGACGATAAGAAAGAGAGGTTGAACAGGCTATTAATAGGGGTTGCAACAATTTCGGCGGATAATTTTAGAAAGAGAGGGTACAGATTGTCTAGCCCAGCTGATTTTTAGGGGTCCAGATTTTGCAGCTCTTTCAGAACATCTGCTATCTGGATTTGGGTGAAGGAGAAATGGAGGTTTTGGAAAGTTGCTGTGGGGGATACAGGGCTGTTGGGTAATTTAGTCTTCTATTAATTAATTATTATTATTATCTTCTTCAGTGTTGGGTTACAAAAAAATATCAGAAACTTTGAAACCATTTATTCCATTAATAAAAAATGGAAGGAATATGGCATCTCAACAAACTTGCCAAGAGAGGGCCGCCCACCAAAACTCACGGACCAGGCAAGGAGGGCATTAATCAGAGAGGCAACAAATAGATCAAAGATAACCCTGAAGGAGCTGCAAAGCTCCACAGTGGAGATTGGAGTATCTGTCCATAGGACCACTTTAACCAGGATGTGGGTAGGTTTCTGAGGTCCTTTTGCCAGGACTGGCCGGAGGAGTGGGCAGCGTTCGTGCCCTGGGCAGAGATGGTCCAGAACTCGCTCGGCCACTCCTCCACTAACCTCTCCCCTTTCCAGTGTGTATTGGGGTATCAGGCGGTTCTAGCTCCTTGGCATCAGAGTCAGACTGCGGTGGGCGACTGATTCCGGCGCGCGGGGGAAACATTCCGGCACCCATGTTCACCTTTAGCTCGCCGTGCTGCGCCAGAAAGTTGGCGCAGACCGTCACCGCAGTGAGGCCCCGGTGTTCGCACCGGGGGACCGGGTCTGGCTCTCGACCCGAAACCTGCCCCTCCGCCTGCCCTGTCGGAAGCTGGGTCCAACGGTTTGTGGGGATATTTAAAGTTCTGAGGAGAGTGAACAAGGTTTGTTACAGGTTACAGCTTCCCCCCGATTACCGCATTAACCCCTCGTTCCATGTGTCTCTCCTCAGGCCGGTGGTGACTGGCCCGCTCCAGGAGTCTGAGGTGCGGGAGGTTCCTCTGCCCCCTCTGGACATCGAGGGGGCCCCAGCGTACTCCGTTCGTTCCATACTTGATTCGAGACGTCGGGCGAGGGGCCTTCAGTACCTCGTGGACTGGGAAGGGTGTGGTCCGCAGGAGAGATGCTGGATTCCGGTGGAGGACGTGTTGGATCCTTCAATGCTGCGAGAGTTCCACCGCCTCCATCCGCTGGAGCCTTGCGTCAAGGTGGGGTACTGTCATGACTTCGGCCGAAAGTAGATGCCTCTCCTTGTCCGGGTGGTGTTCGGCGGTCGACGTCATCGGTCTTCTAGCCATCGCCAATCCATGTGTCCTTTTCCATTTGTTTTGTCTCGTTTTCCTACACACCTGGTTTTCATTTCCCAATTACCCTCTCTTTTCCCCATGTCTTTGTGTGTGATTGTTATTTGTTTTGGTCGGTATGTTCCGGCTGGTTTGTACCGGGTGCTGTTTATCACCCATGCTGTGTGGCAACCGTTCTTTTTGCAATTTGTAAATTCTTTACTTTGTGCTCTCGAGTAAAGTGCGTTGTTTCACTCATCTCTACTCTCCTGCACCTGACTTTATACACCAGCTACACCCACCAGCCTGACACTCCCTGTATATAGCTCCACATTGATCTGGTACTCCCTGTGTACAGCTCCACATTGATCTGGTACTGGTACTCTCTGTATATAGCTCCACATTGATCTGGTACTCCCTGTGTACAGCTCCACATTGATCTGGTACTGGTACTTCCTGTATATAGCTCCACATTGATCTGGTACTGGTACTCCCTGTGTACAGCTCCACATTGATCTGGTACTGGTACTCTCTGTATATAGCTCCACATTGATCTGGTACTCCCTGTATACAGCTCCACATTGATCTGGTACTCCCTGTGTACAGCTCCACATTGATCTGGTACTGGTACTCTCTGTATATAGCTCCACATTGATCTGGTACTCCCTGTATACAGCTCCACATTGATCTGGTACTGGTACTTCCTGTATATAGCTCCACATTGATCTGGTACTGGTACTCCCTGTATATAGCTCCACATTGATCTGGTACTGGTACTTCCTGTATATAGCTCCACATTGATCTGGCACTCCCTGTATAAAGCTCCACATTGATCTGGTCACCCCTGTATATAGCTCCATATTGATCTGGTACTGGTACTTCCTGTATATACAGTGGGGCAAAAAAGTATTTAGTCAGCCACCAATTGTGCAAGTTCTCCCACTTAAAAAGATGAGAGGCCTGTAATTTTCATCATAGGTACACTTCAACTATGACAGACAAAATTAGAAAAACAATTCCAGAAAATCACATTGTAGGATTTTTAATGAATTTATTTGCAAATTATGGTGGAAAATAAGTATTTGGTCACCTACAAACAAGCAAGATTTCTGGCTCTCACAGACCTGTAACTTCTTTTTTAAGAGGCTCCTCTGTCCTCCACTCGTTACATGTATTAATGGCACCTGTTTGAACTTGTTATCAGTATAAAAGACACCTGTCCACAACCTCAAACAGTCACACTCCAAACTCCACGATGGCCAAGACCAAAGAGCTGTCAAAGGACACCAGAAACACAATTGTAGACCTGCACCAGGCTGGGAAGACTGAATCTGCAATAGGTAAGCAGCTTGGTTTGAAGAAATCAACTGTGGGAGCAATTATTAGGAAATGGAAGACATACAAGACCACTGATAATCTCCCTCGATCTGGGGCTCCACGCAAGATCTCACCCCGTGGGGTCAAAATGATCACAAGAACGGTGAGCAAAAATCCCAGAACCACACGGGGGGACCTAGTGAATGACCTGCAGAGAACTGGGACCAAAGTAACAAAGCCTACCATAAGTAACACACTACGCCGCCAGGGACTCAAATCCTGCAGTGCCAGACGTGTCCCCGTGCTTAAGCCAGTACATGTCCAGGCCCGTCTGAAGTTTGCTAGAGAGCATTTGGATGATCCAGAAGAAGATTGGGAGAATGTCATATGGTCAGATGAAACCAAAATAGTTAGGGGCCTATCAATTACCAAATCTGCTATTTCAACCAATATACGGGTCGACAGGGGCTGTGAGGGGAAAGGGCAACTTCTACACTTAACCGTCAAAGTTTTGCCGTTTATCCCCAGTCAGACCGTGAAATCTTGCTGATCATGGGACTGAGCTCCACTACAGATAACCTTCAGGGAGTTCACAGTATCAACAGAGACTGCTCATAACTAACATACAGCTCAATGAAGTGGACCCTTAAACACTCTCTCTGTCTGTCTGTGTCTGTCTGTCTCTCTAGTTCCAATCCCAGCCTTAACCCTTGATAGTGGGTCCTCTCCACTCGTTGCAGCGTTTAGCAATGGATGGTGACGTGCCTCTGGAGTTACACTGAGAGACAGGGCAATACATGGTAGCCATCGGGCAGAGAGAGACGGGGATAAATGGTTGTCATCGGGCAGAGAGAGACGGGGATGAATGGTAGTCATTGGCTAGAGAGACAGAGAGAGACAGGGGGATAAATGGTAGTCATTGGGTAGAGAGACAGAGAGAGACAGGGGGATAAATGGTAGTCATTGGGTAGAGAGACAGAGAGAGACAGGGGGATAAATGGTAGTCATTGGCTAGAGAGACAGAGAGAGACAGGGGGATAAATGGTAGTCATTGGGTAGAGAGACAGAGAGAGACAGGGGGATGAATGGTAGTCATTGGCTAGAGAGACAGAGAGAGACAGGGGGATAAATGGTAGTCATTGGCTAGAGAGACAGAGAGAGACAGGGCAATACATGGTAGCCATCGGGCAGAGAGAGACGGGGATAAATGGTTGTCATCGGGCAGAGAGAGACGGGGATGAATGGTAGTCATTGGCTAGAGAGACAGAGAGAGACAGGGGGATAAATGGTAGTCATTGGGTAGAGAGACAGAGAGAGACAGGGGGATAAATGGTAGTCATTGGGTAGAGAGACAGAGAGAGACAGGGGGATAAATGGTAGTCATTGGGTAGAGAGACAGAGAGAGACAGGGGGATAAATGGTAGTCATTGGGTAGAGAGACAGAGAGAGACAGGGGGATGAATGGTAGTCATTGGCTAGAGAGACAGAGAGAGACAGGGGGATAAATGGTAGTCATTGGCTAGAGAGACAGAGAGAGACAGGGGGATAAATGGTAGTCATTGGGTAGAGAGACAGAGAGAGACAGGGGGATGAATGGTAGTCATTGGCTAGAGAGACAGAGAGAGATAGGGGGATAAATGGTAGTCATTGGCTAGAGAGACAGAGAGAGACAGGGGGATAAATGGTAGTCATTGGGTAGAGAGACAGAGAGAGACAGGGGGATGAATGGTATTCATTGGGTAGAGAGACATAGAGAGACAGGGGGATAAATGGTAGTCATTGGGTAGAGAGACAGAGAGAGAGACAGGGGGATAAATGGTAGTCATTGGGTAGAGAGACAGAGAGAGAGACAGGGGGATAAATGGTAGTCATTGGGTAGAGAGACAGAGAGAGAGACGGGGGATAAATGGTAGTCATTGGGTAGAGAGACAGAGAGAGACAAGGGATAAATGGTAGTCATTGGGTAGAGAGACAGAGAGAGACAGGGGGATAGATGGTAGTCATTGGGTAGAGAGACAGAGAGAGACAGGGGGGTAGATGGTAGTCATTGGGTAGAGAGACGGAGAGAGACAGGGGGATGAATGGTAGTCATTGGGTAGAGAGACAGAGAGAGACAGGGGGATAGATGGTAGTCATTGGGTAGAGAGACAGAGAGAGACAGGGGGGTAGATGGTAGTCATTGGGTAGACAGACGGAGAGAGACAAGGGGGATAAATGGCGGTCATTGTGCAGCTGCATGCCCATGGCATTTCTCAGTAATGCTTATCAAGCTAATCTCCTGAGCTCTGAGGCTCTGTATCCCTGCCTGGCAGCTCTCTCTCTCCGCCCCCCCCCCCCCCCCCCCTGCATTCCTAAACCCCTCCCAACTGCCCCCCCCCTCCCATCCCACCCAGCCCCCCCCTCCCATCCCACCCAGCCCCCCCCTCCCATCCCACCCAGCCCCCCCCTCCCATCCCACCCAGCCCCCCCCTCCCATCCCACCCAGCCCCCCCCTCCCATCCCACCCAGCCCCCCCTCCCATCCCACCCAGCCCCAGTGTCATCCAGTGGGAACCGTCACATTACATGCCTGTTTGTTCCCTTTGTCATGCAGCCTTCCCTGCTATTAGGACCAGGCTTGAGAAGAGGACAGGGTGGTGGGGGGATGGGAGGAGGACAGGGGGAGGAAGGAGGGTAGGGGGATGAAGGAGGGTAGGGGGAGGAAGGAGGGTAGGGGGAGAAAGGAGGGTAGGGGGAGGAAGGAGGGCAGGGGGACAAAGGAGGGTAGGGGGAGAAAGGAGGGTAGGGGGAGGAAGGAGGGTAGGGGGAGGAAGGAGGGTAGGGGGATGGGAGGACAGGGGGAGGAGGGAGGGCAGGGGGAGAAAAGAGGGCAGGGGGAGAAAAGAGGGTAGGGGGAGGAAGGAGGGTAGGGGGAGAAAGGAGGGTAGGGGGAGGAAGGAGGGTAGGGGGAGAAAGGAGGGTAGGGGGAGAAAGGAGGGCAGGGGGAGAAAAGAGGGTAGGGGGAGGAAGGAGGACAGGGGGAGGAAGGAGGGTAGGGGGAGGAAGGAGGGCAGGGGGACAAAGGAGGGTAGGGGATGGGAGGAGGACAGGGGGAGAAAGGAGGGTAGGGGGAGGAAGGAGGGCAGGGGGACAAAGGAGGGTAGGGGATGGGAGGAGGACAGGGGGAGAAAGAGGAGGACAGGGGGAGAAAGGAGGGTAGGGGGAGGAAGGAGGGTAGGGGGAGGAAGGAGGGTAGGGGGAGGAAAGAGGGTAGGGGGATGAAGGAGGACAGGGGGAGAAAGGAGGGCAGGGGGAGGAAAGAGGGTAGGGGGATGAAGGAGGACAGGGGGAGGAAGGAGGGCAGGGGGAGGAAAGAGGGTAGGGGGATGAAGGAGGACAGGGGGAGAAAGGAGGGCAGGGGGAGGAAGGAGGGTAGGGGGAGGAAAGAGGGTAGGGGGATGAAGGAGGGTAGGGGGAGGAAAGAGGGTAGGGGGAGGAAGGAGGGCAGGGGGAGGAAAGAGGGTAGGGGGATGGGAGGAGGGGGAGGAAGGAGGTTAGGGGGAGGAAGGATGGCAGGGGGAGGAAGGAGGGTAGGGGGAGGAAGGAGGGTAGGGGGAGGAAGGAGGGTAGGGGGATGAAGGAGGGTAGGGGGAGGAAGGAGGGTAGGGGGATGAAGGAGGGAAGGGGGAGGAAGGAGGGTAGGGGGAAGAAGGAGGGTAGGGGGAGGAAGGAGGGTAGGGGGAGGAAGGAGGGTAAGGGGAGGAAGGAGGGTAAGGGGAGGAAGGAGGGTAGGGGGAGGAAGGAGGGTAGGGGGAGGAAGGAGGGTAAGGGGAGGAAGGAGGGTAGGGGGAGGAAGGAGGGTAAGGGGAGGAAGGAGGACAGGGGGAGGAAGGAGGGTAGGAAGGAGGGTAGGGGGAGGAAGGAGGGTAGGGGCAGGAAGGAGGGTAGGGGGAGGAAGGAGGGTAGGGGGAGGAAGGAGGGTAGGGGCAGGAAGGAGGGTAGGGGGAGGAAGGAGGGTAAGGGGAGGAAGGAGGGTAGGGGGAGGATGGAGGGTAGGGGGAGGAAGGAGGGTAGGGGGAGGAAGGAGGGGAGGGGGAGGAAGGAGGGTAAGGGGAGGAAGGAGGGTAGGGGGAGGAAGGAGGGTAGGGGAGGAAGGAGGGTAGGGGGAGGAAGGAGGGTAAGGGGAGGAAGGAGGGTAGGGGGAGGAAGGAGGGTAGGGGGAGGAAGGGGGGGAGGGGGAGGAAGGAGGGTAGGAAGGAGGGTAGGGGGAGGAAGGAGGGTAGGGGGAGAAAGGAGGGCAGGGGGAGGAAGGAGGGTAGGGGGAGGAAGGAGGGTAAGGGGAGGAAGGAGGGTAGGGGGAGGAAGGAGGTTAGGGGGAGGAAGGAGGGGAGGGGGAGGAAGGAGGGTAGGGGGAGGAAGGAGGGTAAGGGGAGGAAGGAGGGGAGGGGGAGGAAGGAGGGTAGGGGGAGGTAGGAGGGTAAGGGGAGGAAGGAGGGTAGGGGGAGGAAGGAGGGTAGGGGGAGGAAGGAGGGTAAGGGGAGGAAGGAGGGTAGGGGGAGGAAGGAGGTTAGGGGGAGGAAGGAGGGGAGGGGGAGGAAGGAGGGTAAGGGGAGGAAGGAGGGGAGGGGGAGGAAGGAGGGTAAGGGGAGGAAGGAGGGTAGGGGGAGGAAGGAGGGGAGGGGGAGGAAGGAGGGTAGGGGGAGGAAGGAGGGTAGGGGGAGGAAGGAGGTTAGGGGGGGGAAGGAGGTTAGGGGGGGGAAGGAGGGTAGGGGGAGGAAGGAGGGTAGGGGGAGGAAGGAGGGTGAGGAAGGAGGTTAGGGGGAGGAAGGAGGTTAGGGGAGGAAGGAGGTTAGGGGGAGGAAGGAGGGTAAGGGGAGGAAGGAGGGTAAGGGGAGGAAGGAGGGTAGGGGGAGGAAGGAGGGTAGGGGGAGGAAGGAGGTTAGGGGGGGGAAGGAGGTTAGGGGGGGGAAGGAGGGTAGGGGGAGGAAGGAGGGTAGGGGGAGGAAGGAGGGTAGGGGGAGGAAGGAGGGTGAGGAAGGAGGTTAGGGGGAGGAAGGAGGGTAGGGGGAGGAAGGAGGGTAAGGGGAGGAAGGAGGGTAGGGGGAGAAAGGAGGGTAAGGGGAGGAAGGAGGGTAGGGGGAGGAAGGAGGGTAGGGGGAGGAAGGAGGGTGAGGAAGGAGGTTAGGGGGAGGAAGGAGGGTAGGGGGAGGAAGGAGGGTAAGGGGATGAAGGAGGGTAGGGGGAGGAAGGAGGTTAGGGGGAGGGAGGAGGGTAAGGGGAGGAAGGAGGGTAGGGGGAGGAAGGAGGGTAAGGGGAGGAAGGAGGGTAGGGGAGGAAGGAGGGTAGGGGGAGGAAGGAGGGTAAGGGGAGGAAGGAGGGTAGGGGAGGAAGGAGGGTGAGGAAGGAGGTTAGGGGAGGAAGGAGGTTAGGGGGAGGAAGGAGGGGGAGGAAGGAGGTTAGGGGGAGGAAGGATGGCAGGGGGATGGGAGGACAGGGGGAGGAAGGAGGACAGGGGGAGGAAGGAGTGGAGGGGGAGGAGGAAGGAGGTTAGGGGGAGGAAGGATGGCAGGGGGATGGGAGGACAGGGGGAGGAAGGAGGACAGGGGGAGGAAGGAGGGGAGGGGGAGGAAGGAGGGGGAGGAAGGAGGATAGGGGGAGGAAGGATGGCAGGGGGATGGGAGGACAAGAGGAGGAAGGAGGACAGGGGGAGGAAGGAGGGTAGGGGGAGGAAGGAGGTTAGGGGGAGGAAGGAGGGTAGGGGGAGGAAGGAGGGTGAGGAAGGAGGTTAGGGGGAGGAAGGAGGTTAGGGGGAGGAAGGAGGGGGAGGAAGGAGGGTAGGGGGAGGAAGGAGGGTGAGGAAGGAGGTTAGGGGGAGGAAGGAGGGGGAGGAAGGAGGGTAGGGGGAGGAAGGAGGGTAGGGGGAGGAAGGAGCGTAGGGGGCCTCTATCTCTAAGACACCGCTGGGTTTCCTGCAGACACATTTCTTTCTCCTGCCAATCAACTTTCTTTTGTTTCTCACAGAGCTGGAATTCACACAGAGTCCCACATAGTAACAGTCCCAACATAGTGACAGTCCCAGAGACACAGAGAAGTAGACTAGTCAAAACGCTGATCACAGGCATTTACACAGTCCCAGAGAAGATAGTTAGGGAGACCAGACAATCACACAGTCCCAGAGAAGATAGGTAGGGAGACCAGACAATCACACAGTCCCAGAGAAGATAGGTAGGGAGACCAGACAATCACACAGTCCCAGAGAAGATAGGTAGGGAGACCAGACAATCACACAGTCCCAGAGAAGATAGGTAGGGAGACCAGACAATCACACAGTCCCAGAGAAGATAGGTAGGGAGACCAGACAATCACACAGTCCCAGAGAAGATAGGTAGGGAGACCAGACAATCACACAGTCCAAGAGAAGGTAGGTAGGGAGACCAGACAATCACACAGTCCCAGAGAAGGTAGGTAGGGAGACCAGACAATCACACAGTCCCAGAGAAGGTAGGTAGGGAGACCAGACAATCACACAGTCCCAGAGAAGAGAAGGTAGGGAGACCAGACAATCACACAGTCCCAGAGAAGAGAAGGTAGGGAGACCAGACATTCACACAGCCCAAGAGAAGGTAGGTAGGGAGACCAGACATTCACACAGTCCCAGAGAAGATAGGTAGGTAGGGAGACCAGACATTCACACAGTCCAAGAGAAGATAGGTAGGTAGACCAGACATTCACACAGTCCCAGAGAAGGTAGGTCGGGAGACCAGACAATCACACAGTCCCAGAGAAGAGAAGATAGGTAGGGAGACCAGACAATCACACAGTCCCAGAGAAGAGAAGATAGGTAGGGAGATCAGACATTCACACAGTCACAGAGAAGAGAAGGTAGGTAGGGAGACCAGACATTCACACAGTCCCAGAGAAGATAGGTAGGGAGACCAGACATTCACACAGTCCCAGAGAAGGTAGGTAGGGAGACCAGACATTCACACAGTCCAAGAGAAGAGAAGGTAGGTAGGGAGACCAGACATTCACACAGTCCCAGAGAAGAGAAGAGAAGGTAGGGAGACCAGACATTCACACAGTCCCAGAGAAGAGAATGTAGGGAGACCAGACATTCACACAGTCCCAGAGAAGATAGGTAGGGAGACCAGACATTAACACAGTCCCAGAGAAGAGAAGGTAGGGAGACCAGATATTCACACAGTCCAAGAGAAGAGAAGGTAGGTAGGGAGACCAGACATTCACACAGTCCCAGAGAAGAGAAGAGAATGTAGGGAGACCAGACATTCACACAGTCCCAGAGAAGATAGGTAGGGAGACCAGACAATCACACAGTCCAAGAGAAGGTAGGTAGGGAGACCAGACAATCACACAGTCCCAGAGAAGGTAGGTAGGGAGACCAGACAATCACACAGTCCCAGAGAAGGTAGGTAGGGAGACCAGACAATCACACAGTCCCAGAGAAGAGAAGGTAGGGAGACCAGACAATCACACAGTCCCAGAGAAGAGAAGGTAGGGAGACCAGACATTCACACAGCCCAAGAGAAGAGAATGTAGGTAGGGAGAACAGACATTCACACAGTCCCAGAGAAGAGAAGGTAGGTAGGGAGACCAGACAATCACACAGTCCCAGAGAAGAGAAGGTAGGTAGGGAGACCAGACATTCACACAGTCCCAGAGAAGATAGGTAGGGAGACCAGACATTCACACAGTCCCAGAGAAGGTAGGTAGGGAGACCAGACATTCACACAGTCCCAGAGAAGATAGGTAGGTAGGGAGACCAGACATTCACACAGTCCAAGAGAAGATAGGTAGGTAGACCAGACATTCACACAGTCCCAGAGAAGGTAGGTCGGGAGACCAGACAATCACACAGTCCCAGAGAAGAGAAGGTAGGTAGGGAGACCAGACATTCACACAGTCCCTGAGAAGACAGGTAGGGAGACCAGACATTCAAACAGTCCCAGAGAAAATAGGTAGGGAGACCAGACAATCACACAGTCCCAGAGAAGAGAAGATAGGTAGGGAGACCAGACATTCACACAGTCACAGAGAAGAGAAGGTAGGTAGGGAGACCAGACATTCACACAGTCCCAGAGAAGATAGGTGGGGAGACCAGACATTCACACAGTCCCAGAGAAGGTAGGAAGGGAGACCAGACATTCACACAGTCCCAGAGAAGATATGTAGGGAGACCAGACAATAACACAGTCCCAGAGAAGAGAAGATAGGTGGGGAGACCAGACATTCACACAGTCCCAGAGAAGATAAGGTAGGGAGACCAGACATTCACACAGTCCAAGAGAAGAGAAGGTAGGTAGGGAGACCAGACATTCACACAGTCCCAGAGAAGAGAAGAGAAGGTAGGGAGACCAGACATTCACACAGTCCCAGAGAAGAGAAGGTAGGTAGGGAGACCAGACATTCACACAGTCCCAGAGAAGAGAAGAGAAGGTAGGGAGACCAGACATTCACACAGTCCCAGAGAAGAGAATGTAGGGAGACCAGACATTCACACAGTCCCAGAGAAGATAGGTAGGGAGACCAGACATTAACACAGTCCCAGAGAAGAGAAGGTAGGGAGACCAGATATTCACACAGTCCAAGAGAAGAGAAGGTAGGTAGGGAGACCAGACATTCACACAGTCCCAGAGAAGAGAAGAGAATGTAGGGAGACCAGACATTCACACAGTCCCAGAGAAGATAGGTAGGGAGACCAGACATTCACACAGTCCCAGAGAAGATAGGTAGGGAGAACAGACATTCACACAGTCCCAGAGAAGATAGGTAGGGAGACCAGACAATCACACAGTCCCAGAGAAGAGAAGGTAGGTAGGGAGACCAGACATTCACACAGTCCCAGAGAAGAGAAGGTAGGTAGGGAGACCAGACATTCACACAGTCCCAGAGAAGATAGGTAGGGAGACCAGACATTCACACAGTCCCAAAGAAGATAGGTAGGGAGACCAGACATTCACACAGTCCCAAAGAAGATAGGTAGGGAGACCAGACAATCACACAGTCCCAGAGAAGAGAAGATAGGTGGGGAGACCAGACATTCACACAGTCCCAGAGAAGAGAAGGTAGGGAGACCAGACATTCACACAGTCCAAGAGAAGAGAAGGTAGGTAGGGAGACCAGACATTCACACAGTCCCAGAGAAGATAGGTCGGTAGACCAGACATTCACAGAGTCCCAGATAAGGTAAGTAGGGAGAGCAGACATTCACACAGTCCCAGAGAAGGTAGGTAGGGAGAGCAGACATTCACACAGTCCCAGAGAAGAGAAGATAGGTAGGGAGACCAGACATTCACACAGTCCCAGAGAAGAGAATGTAGGGAGACCAGACATTCACAAAGTCCCAGAGAAGAGAAGATAGGTAGGGAGACCAGATATTCACACAGTCCCAGAGAAGAGAAGGTAGGGAGACCAGACATTCACACAGTCCCAGAGAAGAGAAGGTAGGGAGACCAGACATTCACACAGTCCCAGAGAAGAGAAGGTAGGGAGAATAGACATTCACACAGTCCCAGAGAAGAGAAGGTAGGGAGACCAGACATTCACACAGTCCCAGAGAAGGTTGGTAGGGAGACCAGACATTAACACAGTCCCAGAGAAGAGAAGGTAGGGAGACCAGACATTCACACAGTCCCAGAGAAGAGAAGGTAGGGAGAATAGACATTCACACAGTCCCAGAGAAGAGAAGGTAAGGAGACCAGACAGCAACTCTGTCGGTTACGTTGGTTGATGCAAAGGAGAAAGTATTTCAGCAACAGCAAAGGACTGAGCAGTCACAGTAACAACGTTAGGACCAGAGGGTGTCAGGTCTCAGTCTCCCTCTATGACCCAGTCCCATATACTGTAGCAAGAGTGTGAACAACCATGAGGTTGGTCCTGTTCCCCCCCCCCCCCCCCCCCCCCCCCCCCAGGAGACCTAGACATGGGCATTGGCACATTAAACCTGACACAGTACAATGTACCTTAAAGATTTTAAAAATGACAATGTACCTTAAAACTTCTTGTCAATAGGGGGGCGCTGTTTTCACTTTGGAAAAAATCGTGCCCAAATTAAACGGCCTCGTACTCTGTTCTAGATCATATAATATGCATATTATTATTACTATTGGATAGAAAACACTCTGAAGTTTCTAAAACTGTTTGAATTATATCTGTGAGTAAAACAGAACTCATTTGGCAGCAAACTGCCATACAGGAAGTGAAAAATCTGAAAACGAGGCTCTGTTTCAGGGCATGCCTATTCAATTGCCTAATATTTATCGATATGCATGCACTTCATACGTCTTCCACTAGATGTCAACAGGCAGTGGAAGGTGGAATGGGGTGTCTAGCTTGATCTGAGGTCGAACAAGAGCTCTTGGAATGATATGTCCAGAATTTCCTTTCTCTACCTAGGCGCGGGAAGCACCTCCATATTGTCTTATGATAAGCGTTCGGTATACACGGTTAATATCTCCGGCTCTGTTTTTATTTGATACATATTAGAAAAACATCATAAAGTAGGTTTTTTCAACCGAGTTTCATCAGTTTATTCAACGTTTATTGGGACTTTTGGAGTTTTCCGTTCTTTGCGTCGAGAGAAACTGGGAACGTCATCACCATTGGCTAGCATTGTGGCACGAATTCGACAGGAGAAAAGGACATTCTAAAACCAAACAACGATTTATCCTCGACCCAGGACTCCTTGTACAAGATTCTGATGGAAGCTCAACAAAAGTAAGAACAATTTATGATGTTATTTCGTATTTCTGTGGAAAATGTTATTCCTATTCTCTGCCGTTTTGGCGGGCGCTGTCTCGCAATAACGCAAGCTGTTTGTTATGGGAAAGTTATTTTTAAAAATCTAACACGGCGGTTGCATTAAGAACCAGTGTATCTTTCATTTGCCATACAACAAGTATTTTTATGTTAAGTTTATGATGAGTTCTTTGGTCAGATTAGGTGAGTGTCCAAAATAGCTCCGGACATTCTGGTGAATCGATGCTACATATTCACAATGTATAACCACGGTTTGCAGCTCTAAATATGCACATTTTCGAACAAAACATAAGTGTATTGTATAACCTGATGTTATAAGACTGTTATCTGATGAAGTTGGTCAAGGTTAGTGATTCATTTTATATCTTTTGCTGGTTTTTGCGAATGCTATCTATGCGGTGAATAAATGCGGTTGTGTGTTTGGCTATTGTGGTAAGCTAATATAATGCTATATTGTGTTTTCGCTCTAAAACACTTAAAAAATCTGAAATATTGGCTGGATTCACAATATGTTTATCTTTCATTTGCTGTACACCATGTATTTTTCATAAATGTTTTATGATGAGTATTTGGGTATTTCACGTTGCTCTCTGTAATTATTCTGGCTGCTTTGGTGATATTTTTGATGGTAGCTGCAATGTAAAACTATGATTTATACCTCAAATATGCACATTTTCGAACAAAACATAAATGTATTGTATAACATGTTATAAGACTGTCATCTGATGAAGTTGTTTCTTGGTTAGTGACTAATTATATCTATATTTGGTCGGTTTTGTGATAGCTACCTATGCGGTAGAAACATGGTGAAAATATGCGGTTGAGTCTTTGGCTATTGTGGTTAGCTAATAGAAATACATATTGTGTTTTCGCTGTAAAACATTTTAAAAATCGGAAATGATGGCTGGATTCACAAGATGTTTATCTTTCATTTGCTGTATTGGACTTGTGATTTCATGATATTTATATGCTATTATTTACTTGTGGCGCTATGCTAGGCTATGCTAGTCAGCTTTTACTGATGAGGATGCTCCCGGATCCGGGATGGGTGTTAAGTAAAGGTTAAAGACATTAAACCTAACACTGTACAACGTACCTTAAAAACGTTTTATGGCTGCAGGGGCAGTATTGAGTAGCTTGGATGAAAGGTGCACAGAGGTGCCCAGAGTAAATGGCCTGCTCCTCAGTCATAGTTGCTAATATATGCATATTATTATTAGTATTGGATAGAAAACACTCTGAAGTTTCTAAAACTGTTTGAATTATGTCTGTGAGTATAACAGAACTCATATGGCAGGCAAAAACCTGAGAAGTTCCACTTCCTGTTTGGATTTTTTCTGAGGCTGGTAGATTTTCAACCAAGCTCCCATTGAAATTACAGCGAGATATGGATGATTTTTTACTTCCTACGGCTTCCACTATATGTCAACAGTCAATAGAACTTTGTCTGATGACTCTACTGTGAAGGGGGGCCGAAGGAGACAGGAATGAGTAACCACTGCCATGAGGTGACCACGCTTTGACCACGCGCGTTCACGTGAGAGGCAGCTCCGTTCCACGCTCAACTGAAGTCAATGTAATTCTCCGGTTGGAATGTTATTCAAGATATATGTTAACAACATTCTAAAGATTGATTCAATACATCGTTTGACATGTTTCTACTGACTGTTACGGAACTTTTGGACATTTCGTCACGTTTTAATGAACGCGCTTTGTGACTTTGGAATTGTTTACCAAACGCGCTAACCAAAGTAGCTAATTGGACATAAATAACGGACATTATCGAACAAATCAAGCATTTACCTGGGATTCCTGGGAGTGCGTTGTGATGAAGATCATCAAAGGAAAGGGAATATTTATCATGTAATTTCTGGTTTCTGTTGACTCCAACATGGCGGCTAATTTGACTCTTGTTCTGAGCTCCGTCTCAGATTATTGCACGGTTTGCTTTTTCCGTAAAGTTTTTTTGAAATCTGACACAGCGGTTGCATTAAGGAGAGGTATATCTATAATTCCATGTGTATAACTTGTATTGTCATCTACATTTATATCTACGAGTATTTCTGTTGAAACGATGGGGCTATGCACTATCACTGGATGTTTTTGGAACTAGTGAATGTAACGCGCCAATGTAAACTCAGATTTTTTTATATAAATATGAACTTTATCAAACAAAACATACATGTATTGTGTAACATGAAGTCCTATGAGTGTCATCTGATGAAGATCATCAAAGGTTAGTGATTAATTTTAGCTATATTTCTGCTTTTTGTGACTCCTATCTTTAGCTGGAAAAATGGCTGTGCTTATTGTGGTTTGGTGTGACCTAACATAATCGTTTGTTTTTTTCGCTGAAAAGCATACTTGAAATCGGACACTTTGATGGGATTAACAACAGATTACCTTTAAAATGATATAAAACACATGAATGTCTGAGGAATTTTAATGATGGGATTTCTGTTTTTTGAATTTGGCGCCATGCACTTTCACTGGCTGTTGTCATATCGATCCCGTTACCGGGATTGCAGCCATATGAAGTTAAAGACATTAACCCTAACACTGTACCTTAAAGACATTAACCCTAACACTGTATTAAAGACATTAACCCTAACACTGTATTAAAGACAATAACCCTAACACTGTACCTTAAAGACATTAACCCTAACACTGTACAACGTATCTTAAAGACATTAACCCTAACACTGTCTTAAATACATTAACACTAACACTGTACAATGTACTTCAAAGACATTGGTGCCATGTCTTAGGATATTCTACACACAACAGACCATTGAATGAACACACACTGCCGTGAAGAGAGAGAGATGTACAGCAGACAGGCCAGTGGGAGGAGAGAGAGGAGAGAGAGACACAGCAGGCAGGCCAGTGGGAGGAGAGAGAGGAGAGAGAGACACAGCAGACAGGCCAGTGGGAGGAGAGAGAGGAGAGAGAGACGCAGCAGACAGGCCAGTGGGAGGAGAGAGAGGAGAGAGAGGAGAGAGAGGAGAGAGAGGAGAGAGAGGAGAGAGAGACACAGCAGGCAGGCCAGTGGGAGGAGAGAGAGGAGAGAGAGACACAGCAGGCAGGCCAGTGGGAGGAGAGAGAGGAGAAAGAGACACAGCAGGCAGGCCAGTGGGAGGAGAGAGAGGAGAGAGGGACACAGCAGACAGGCCAGTGGGAGGAGAGAGAGGAGAGAGAGGAGAGAGAGGAGAGAGAGGAGAGAGAGACACAGCAGGCAGGCCAGTGGGAGGAGAGAGAGGAGAGAGGGACACAGCAGGCAGGCCAGTGGGAGGAGAGAGAGACACAGCAGGCAGGCCAGTGGGAGGAGAGAGAGGAGAGAGAGGAAAGAGAGGAGAGAGAGACACAGTAGACAGGCCAGTGGGAGGAGAGAGAGACACAGCAGACAGGCCAGTGGGAGGAGAGAGAGACACAGCAGACAGGCCAGTGGGAGGAGAGAGAGGAGAGAGAGACACAGCGGGCAGGCCAGTGGGAGGAGAGAGAGGAGAGAGAGGAGAGAGAGACACAGCAGACAGGCCAGTGGGAGGAGAGAGAGGAGAGAGAGACACAGCAGACAGGCCAGTGGGAGGAGAGAGAGGAGAGAGAGACACAGCAGGCAGGCCAGTGGGAGGAGAGAGAGGAGAGAGAGACACAGCAGACAGGCCAGTGGGAGGAGAGAGAGGAGAGAGAGACACAGCAGGCAGGCCAGTGGGAGGAGAGAGAGGAGAGAGAGGAGAGAGAGGAGAGAGAGACACAGCAGACAGGCCAGTGGGAGGAGAGAGAGGAGAGAGAGACACAGCAGACAGGCCAGTGGGAGGAGAGAGAGGAGAGAGAGACACAGCAGACAGGCCAGTGGGAGGAGAGAGAGGAGAGAGAGACACAGCAGGCAGGCCAGTGGGAGGAGAGAGAGGAGAGAGAGGAGAGAGAGGAGAGAGGGACACAGCAGACAGGCCAGTGGGGTGAGAGAGGAGAGAGAGGAGAGAGAGACACAGCAGGCAGGCCAGTGGGAGGAGAGAGAGACACAGCAGACAGGCTAGTGGGAGGAGAGAGAGGAGAGAGAGGAGAGAGAAACACAGCAGACAGGCCAGTGGGAGGAGAGAGAGGAGAGAGAGACACAGCAGGCAGGCCAGTGGGAGGAGAGAGAGACACAGCAGACAGGCCAGTGGGAGGAGAGAGAGGAGAGAGAGGAGAGAGAGGTGAGAGAGACACAGCAGACAGGCCAGTGGGAGGAGAGAGAGACACAGCAGACAGGCCAGTGGGAGGAGAGAGAGGAGAGAGAGACACAGCAGGCAGGCCAGTGGGAGGAGAGAGAGGAGAGAGAGACACAGCAGACAGGCCAGTGGGTGGAGAGAGAGGAGAGAGAGACACAGCAGACAGGCCAGTGGGAGGAGAGAGAGGAGAGAGAGACACAGCAGACAGGCCAGTGGGAGGAGAGAGAGGAGAGAGAGACACAGCAGACAGGCCAGTGGGAGGAGAGAGAGGAGAGAGAGACACAGCAGACAGGCCAGTGAGAGGAGAGAGAGGAGAGAGAGACACAGCAGACAGGCCAGTGGGAGGAGAGAGAGGAGAGAGAGACACAGCAGACAGGCCAGTGGGAGGAGAGAGAGGAGAGAGAGACACAGCAGACAGGCCAGTGGGAGGAGAGAGAGGAGAGAGAGACACAGCAGACAGGCCAGTGGGAGGAGAGAGAGGAGAGAGAGACACAGCAGACAGGCCAGTGGGAGGAGAGAGAGGAGAGAGAGACACAGCAGACAGGCCAGTGGGAGGAGAGAGAGGAGAGAGAGACACAGCAGACAGGCCAGTGGGTGGAGAGAGAGGAGAGAGAGACACAGCAGACAGGCCAGTGGGAGGAGAGAGAGGAGAGAGAGACACAGCAGACAGGCCAGTGGGAGGAGAGAGAGGAGAGAGAGACACAGCAGACAGGCCAGTGGGAGGAGAGAGAGGAGAGAGAGACACAGCAGACAGGCCAGTGGGAGGAGAGAGAGGAGAGAGAGACACAGCAGACAGGCCAGTGGGAGGAGAGAGAGGAGAGAGAGACACAGCAGACAGGCCAGTGGGAGGAGAGAGAGACACAGCAGGCAGGCCAGTGGGAGGAGAGAGAGGAGAGAGAGGAGAGAGAGTAGAGAGAGGAGAGAGAGACACAGCAGACAGGCCAGTGGGAGGAGAGAGAGGAGAGAGAGACACAGCAGACAGGCCAGTGGGAGGAGAGAGATGAGAGAGAGACACAGTAGGCAGGCCAGTGGGAGGAGAGAGAGACAGAAATATATAAAATAAAATAAACTTTGTCCCAAACACACAGTGTCTAAACTCTGGTGTCCAAACACCCAGCACGCCCTAGACCTTCGGTCTAAGGACCAACTTGGGTCACCCAGCCACATAATAATACACACAGGCACAAACCTGAGAGCACAGCAGGAGGTCACCCAGCCACATAATAATACACACAGGCACAAACCTGAGAGCACAGCAGGAGGTCACCCAGCCACATAATAATACACACAGGCACAAACCTGAGAGCACAGCAGGAAAGGGTGGCCACAGCACTAAAGGGAGTGATTGAAAAAGCTTCATCTACTTTCCCCAACACACAAGTGGTTATCTCCACCCTGCTACCACGAAAATACTTCCACCCTGCTAACATACAGTGGAGTAAACACAAGCATTTCCTGTGACTGTGACTCAAAACCAAATGTTTACCTGGTCCACCACTCCACCCTGGACTTGATCAGCCTTTACGACCAGGTCCACCTCTACAAGGAAGCAGTGCCCACCTTCGCTTGGACCCTAAAGGACGTCACCCTCAACCGAAGCCCCAACACCTCACACAGAAGTAACAGATCAATAGACACCCCGGCTAGACCAGCGAGACACTCTCCCAGACGTGCGGCACCACCTTCCCCCCGGACCTACACGTAGAGGACCCATGTCAAGAGGACCTACATCCAGACCACAGCACCACCATCCACATCCACACCCCCTCCCCAACCAATCAACACCACCCCAAGCCAACCATGCCCACACCCCATTTAGGCCCCATCAAATCAGACCTATGCCCCTCGTGCCCACCCCATGCCCCCCACTCCCGCAAAGAAGGCCTCAACATGAAATTCACACATACGCCCAGGCCGTGAGCAGGCAAACAGGCCCAACCCCCACTCTTACACTAGCCCAAATCAATGGCATGTACCAGATGCTCAGCAGGCTCTGCTCACGTATGGTCTGAGGCCAAACTACACGACCAGCAAAGTTGGACACTTTATGGAACACAAAGCCTTCACTATCTCATCCTGGAATATCCAACGCCTGAGGTCATCTGCCTTTGGCCTAAAGAGCAGGAACCTGGACTTCACCATAGAATTCAGAAATACAGACATTGTCATCCTACAAGAAACATGGTATAGAGGAGATGGACCCGCTGGTTGCCCTCTAGGTTACAGAGAGCTGGTAGTCCCATCCACCAGACTACCAGTTATGAAACCTGGTATAGAGGAGATGGACCCACTGGCTGCCCTCTAGGTTACAGAGAGCTGGTAGTCCCATCCACCACACTACCAGGTGGGTGGTATAGAGGAGATGGACCCACTGGTTGCTCTCTAGGTTACAGAGAGCTGGTAGTCCCATCCACCACACTACCAGGTGGGTGGTATAGAGGAGATGGACCCACTGGTTGCTCTCTAGGTTACAGAGAGCTGGTAGTCCCATCCACCACACTACCAGGTGTGAAACAGGGAAGAGACTCAGGGGGTATGCTAATTTGGTATAGCAGACCTAACCCACTCTATTAAATTAATCAAAGCAGGAACAGTTTACATCTGGCTAGAAATTCAAAAGGAAATGATCTCAACAGAGAATAATGTCCTCCTGTGTGCTACCTATATCCCCCCACTAGAATCCCCTTTAATGAAGACAGCTTCTCCATCCTACCTATATCCCCCCACTAGAATCCCCTTTAATGAAGACAGCTTCTCCATCCTGTGTGCTACCTATATCCCCCCACTAGAATCCCCTTTAATGAAGACAGCTTCTCCATCCTGTGTGCTACCTATATCCCCCCACTAGAATCCCCTTTAATGAAGACAGCTTCTCCATCCTGTGTGCTTCCTATATCCCCCCACTAGAATCCCCTTTAATGAAGACAGCTTCTCCATCCTGTGTGCTACCTATATCCCCCCACTAGAATCCCCTTTAATGAAGACAGCTTCTCCATCCTGTGTGCTTCCTATATCCCCCCACTAGAATCCCCTTTAATGAAGACAGCTTCTCCATCCTGTGTGTTACCTATATCCCCCCACTAGAATCCCCTTTAATGAAGACAGCTTCTCCATCCTGTGTGCTACCTATATCCCCCCACTAGAATCCCCTTTAATGAAGACAGCTTCTCCATCCTGTGTGCTACCTATATCCCCCCACTAGAATCCCCTTTAATGAAGACAGCTTCTCCATCCTGTGTGCTTCCTATATCCCCCCACTAGAATCCCCTTTAATGAAGACAGCTTCTCCATCCTGTGTGTTACCTATATCCCCCACTAGAATCCCCTTTAATGAAGACAGCTTCTCCATCCTGTGTGCTTCCTATATCCCCCCACTAGAATCCCCTTTAATGAAGACAGCTTCTCCATCCTGTGTGCTTCCTATATCCCCCCACTAGAATCCCCTTTAATGAAGACAGCTTCTCCATCCTGTGTGCTTCCTATATCCCCCCACTAGAATCCCCTTTAATGAAGACAGCTTCTCCATCCTGTGTGCTACCTATATCCCCCCACTAGAATCCCCTTTAATGAAGACAGCTTCTCCATCCTGTGTGCTACCTATATCCCCCCACTAGAATCCCCTTTAATGAAGACAGCTTCTCCATCCTGTGTGCTACCTATATCCCCCCACTAGAATCCCCTTTAATGAAGACAGCTTCTCCATCCTGTGTGCTACCTATATCCCCCCACTAGAATCCCCTTTAATGAAGACAGCTTCTCCATCCTGTGTGCTACCTATATCCCCCCACTAGAATCCCCTTTAATGAAGACAGCTTCTCCATCCTGTGTGCTTCCTATATCCCCCCACTAGAATCCCCTTTAATGAAGACAGCTTCTCCATCCTGTGTGCTACCTATATCCCCCCACTAGAATCCCCTTTAATGAAGACAGCTTCTCCATCCTGTGTGCTACCTATATCCCCCCACTAGAATCCCCTTTAATGAAGACAGCTTCTCCATCCTGTGTGCTTCCTATATCCCCCCACTAGAATCCCCTTTAATGAAGACAGCTTCTCCATCCTGTGTGCTACCTATATCCCCCCACTAGAATCCCCTTACTATAATGAAGACAGCTTCTCCATCCTGTGTGCTACCTATATCCCCCCACTAGAATCCCCTTTAATGAAGACAGCTTCTCCATCCTGTGTGCTTCCTATATCCCCCCACTAGAATCCCCTTTAATGAAGACAGCTTCTCCATCCTGTGTGCTACCTATATCCCCCCACTAGAATCCCCTTACTATAATGAAGACAGCTTCTCCATCCTGGAGGGGAAATCAATAATTTCCAGGCCCAGGGACATGTACTAGTCTGTGGCGACCTAAATACCAGAACTGGACAAGAACCTGACACCCAAGGGCACACTTATACAATTACGCACACAGGGGGACAAACACCTGCCTGGAGGTGACAGCATTCCCTCCCCCATATACCCCCCTAGGCACAACTAAGACAACATAACAAACAAAAACGTGACACAACTCCTGAAGCTCTGTTGCATTCTGGGTATGTACATAGTCAATGGAAGGCTTCGAGGGGACTCCCACAGTATGGTAGGTACACCTATAGCTCATCTCTTGGCAGTAGTACTGTAGACTACTTTATTTTGACCTCAACCCAGAGTTTCTCAGAGCGTTCACAGTCAGCCCACTGACACCCCTATCAGATCACAGCAAAACCACAGTCTACTTGAACAGAGCAACACTCAATCATGAGGCATGAAAGCCAAAGGAACTGAATAATATTAAGAAATGCTATAGATGGAAGGAAAGTAGTGTGGAAACCAACCAAAAAACAATTAGACAACAACAAATTCAATCCCTTTAAGACAACTTCCTGGACAAAACGTTCCACTGTAATAGTGAAGGTGAAACTTGGCAGTAGAAACCTAAATACTATGATTGACCTCTCAGCTTCCCTATCAAATCTAAACATGTCAAAAGAAACTGAAGAAAATTAAGAACAATGACAAATGGTTTGATGAAGAATGCAAAAACTTAAGAGAACCAGAAAACATAGAGACCCAGAAAACCTGAGCCTACGGCTTCAATATGGTGAATCACTAAAACAATACAGAAATACACTACGGAAAAAGAAGGAACAGCACGTCAGAAATCAGCTCAATGTAATTGAAGAATCCATATAATCTAACCATTTCTGGGAAAATTGGAACACACTAAACAAACAATGACACATTGGAAAGATTTCTCTATCCAAAACAGGGATGTGTGGGTAAACCACTTCTCCAATCTTTTTGGCTCTATAACAAAGAACAAACAGCACAAACATAGACATATATAATATATCAAATAAAAATATTATAATCAACTTTTAAACACTAACAGAACCCACTGGATTCTCCAATTACAAAATGAGCACAAAAAAAACAAATTTCTTTCCACAGGGCCGTGGGGTGAGACAGGGCCGTGGGGTGAGACAGGGCCGTGGGGTGAGACAGGGATGCAGCTTAAGCCCCACCCTCTTCAACATATATATCAATGAATTGGCGAGGGCACTAGCGCAGTCTGCAGCACCCAGCCTCACCCTACTAGAATCTGAAGGCAAATGTCCACTGTTTCCTGAAGATCTGGTGCTTCTGTCCCCAACCAAGAAGGGCATACAGGAGCCCACGTTCCAAACCGTGCCCTATTCCCTATATCGTAAGTTACTTGAGACTGAGGGCAGGTTCCAAACGGTGCCCTATTCCCTATACCGTAAGTTACTTGAGACTGAGGGCACGTTCCAAACGGTGCCCTATTCCCTATACCGTAAGCTACTTTTGACCAGAGCCCATAGGGTGGGATTTGGGCCGCATACCAACACTAATACATCAGACCCATCACAGCAAATAACTACAACCGCCTTCAACCATCAAATAAAAAGGAACATCTTGAGATGAATTGAATAAAAATCAATTGGAGCATCAAGAGCCTCGTTGCCTTCGGCAGGGGACATCTTACAGCTGTCACTCCACACTGCATAGAGAGAGGCAGAGACAGGGCAGTGAGGAGAGAGGAGGAGGAGGAGGAGGAGAAGAAGAGCAGAGGAGGAGAGGGTGGGGGAAGGAGAGGATGGGGAGGAGGAGGAGGAGGAGAAAGAGAAGAGCAGAGGAGAAGAGCAGAGCAGAGCAGAGGAGGAGGAGAGGGTGGGGAAGGACGAGAGGAGAAAATGGAGAAGAGCAGAAGAGGAGAAGAGGGTGGGGAAGGAGAGGATGGGGAGGAGGAGGAGATAGAGCAGAGGAGGAGAGGGTGGGGAGGGGGAGGAGATAGAGAAGAGCAGAGGAGGAGGAGGACAATTTATTCAATAAAATAACATGATCAACAGTATGGAAAGCTTCAGGTCCACAATAAAGCAGCACATTGCATTTGAGTGTCTACTGACAAGATCATTAACCACTACAGTGGTAGCTGTCATAGTGCTATGTCCAGGACTAAACCCTGATTGGATGTCCAGGACTAAACCCTGATTGGATGTCCAGGACTAAACCCTGATTGGATGTCCAGGACTAGACCCTAATTGGATGTCCAGGACTAAACCCTGATTGGATGTCCAGGACTAAACCCTGATTGGATGTCCAGGACTAAACCCTGATTGGATGTCCAGGACTAAACCCTGATTGGATACCAGGACTAAACCCTGATTGGATGTCCAGGACTAAACCCTGATTGGATGTCCAGGACTAAACCCTGATTGAATGACCAGGACTAAATCCTGATTGGATGACCAGGCCTAAGCCCCGATTGGATGTCCAGGCCTAAACCTTGATTGGTTTACATTCAAAATACATTTCTCAGATAAGAAATAACAAATTACCAAGTACATTGTACATTGTACATTGTACAAGTACATTGTACATTACCAAGGATTCTAGAATCTTAGCTAGACGAGGAAGCCTTGAAATGGGGTGATAATTAACACCACTACTATCCACCCTTATGGAGAGGTAGCACAACAGATGATATCTTAGCTAGACGAGGAAGCCTTGAAATGGGGTGATAATTAACACCACTACTATCCACCCTTATGGAGAGGTAGCACAACATATGATATCTTAGCTAGACGAGGAAGCCTTGAAATGGGGTGATAATTAACACCACTACTATCCACCCTTATGGAGAGGTAGCACAACATATGATATCTTAGCTAGACGAGGAAGCCTTGAAATGGGGTGATAATTAACACCACTACTATCCACCCTTTTGGAGAGGTAGCACAACAGATGATATCTTAGCTAGACGAGGAAGCCTTGAAATGGGGTGATAATTAACATCACTACTATCCCCCCTTATGGAGAGGTAGCACAACAGATGATTTCCATACAAATAAAATCTTTGGGTTATTGAGATAACAATGATGGGCGCTGCATATTTAAGCAGACCCAGATCCAATTGGTCGGCCTCTGTGGATTTCTTGTTGTCTATTGCTAGAAAATAATCCAGGACTTGTTTTTCTGTAAGTAGCCTGAAAGAAAAGCTTTGACTATAATTTCTCTGATAATTCAGCCAGTTTCCCCCTATCAGCATCCAGCCCAATATCTTTGTGAATAGACTTAGAAGTTATTACAAAGAGATGAAATGGTGATTAAATGACTCAATGATGGCATTTTTCCCAGACCAGTATCTGAATGAATTTGTTGTGTCAGAGAGGAGGAAGTAGAGCCCTTCAGGGATCTGACAGTTTTACAGTATTTAGCCGGGTTCCCATTACAATCTGAAAGAGAGGTTACATAATAATCAGATTTAGCCTTTCTGCGTGGCCAAACACGACTCCAACACCATCATTAAGTTTGCTGACGACACAACAGCGATGAGACAGCCTATAGGGAGGAGGTCAGAGACAACAACCTCTCCCTCAATGTGAGCAAGACAAAGGAGCTGATCGTGGACTACAGGAAACGGAGGATATGGAGGATCGTGGACTACAGGAAAAGGCGGGCCGAACAGGCCACCATTCTCATCAACGGGGCTGTAGTGGAGCGGGTCGAGAGCTTCAAGTTTCTTGGTGTCCACATCACCAACGAACTGTCATGGTCCAAACATACCAAGACAGTCGTGAAGAGGGCACGACAAAACCTTATCCCCCTCAGGAGACTGAAAAGATTTGGCATGGGCCCCCAGATCCTCAAAAGGTTCTACAGCTGCACCATTGAGAGCATCCTGACTAGTTGCATCACTGCCTGGTGTGGCAACTGCTCTGCATCTGAACGTAAGGCGCTACAAAAGGTAGTGCGAATGGCCTAGTACATCACTGGGGCCAAGCTTCCTGCAATCCATGACCTCTATACCAGGCAGTGTCAGAGGAAATACCATAAAATTGTCAGAGACTCCAGTCACCCTAGTCATAGACTGTTTTCTCTGCTATCGCACTGCAAGCGGTACCGGAGCGCCAAGTCTAGGACCAAAAGGCTCCTGAACAGCTTCTACCACCAAGCCAAAAGACTGCTGAACAATTAATCAAATGGCCACCGGACTATTACATTAACCCCCCCCATTTGTTTTGTACACTGCTGCTACTCTCTGTTTATTATCTATGCATAGTCACTCCACCCCTACCTACATGTACAAATGACCTCTAACCTGTATCCCTGCACACTGACTCTGTACCGGTACCCCCTGTATATAGCCTCGTTATTGCTACGTTATTGTGTTATTTTTTATAATTTTTTATTTTAGTCTACTTGGTAAATATTTTCTTAACTCTTCTTAAACTGCACTGTTGGTTAAGGGCTTGTAATTAAGTATTTCACGGTAAGGTCGTATGCGGCGCATGTGACAAATACAGATTGATTTGATTTGATTGGATGTGTCTTACACAATGATTCCTCAGTTGTTTAAAAGCTTGCCAGTCCGGGGCCTGTGATCCTGGCCTTGAACCAAGCATCCTCTCTTTATGAATGACCTCTGTGTCACAAACATGCCGTGATTGGGAGTCCAGTAGGGCGGCGCCCAGCGTCGTCTGGGTTTGGCCGGGGTAGGCCGTCATTGTAAATAAGATTTTGTTCATATCTGACTTGCCTAGTTAAATAAAGGTGACATTGCAAACATTTAAATAAAACAATTCTGGTAGAGGGTTATGATGTGTTCCCCATATTAATATCAGAGTCCAGAATGACCCCTCTACCCTGTCTGTCAGCTCTGAACACACCATAACCCTCCATATTAATATCAGAGTCCAGAATGTCCCCAGAGATCCAAGTTTCAGGCAATACCAGAATGTCTGGATTCATCTGTATAGCCCAGCTCTTGATGTAATCCAGATCAGGAAGTGATGTAATCCCGTTCAGGAAGTAAGCTCCTAATGTTCAGATGCATCATCCCAAGTCCTTTATGATGTTTTATGTCTGATGGAGTCTCTATCTTCAACAAGCTATGTTCAATATACGGTTGCAGTAAGGCGGTCATGAAATTTCTTCAGCTGGTGATTGTCAAGCAAATACCTGTCGGTCTCACAATAATTGACCGCCAATTAACATAAACACATTTAGCATATTCTGGCTTCCACACATAGCCTACAAGCCATGTGTAAAACGTCTAATAAATCCATATAATAATGCCTACACCTTCACAATAAATCCATTTTTTATTTTAGACAGGTGTAAAGAAGCATGATTTGTAGAAAATGTAGTCTATTTCAGAAGAACAGAATAGCATCCTCTGAGTTGTCCTTATGTTAGGTCCTGATGTGGCTATGCCAAATGGCTGTGGGCTGCACTAGTTCATTTAGCAGACAAGATTTGCTTATATTTCCATGGCATTATTTTATCGTATGAAGAATACAATTGAACAACGCTGATTAAAATATACAACTATTTCAGGGAGTGCAACTATTCAGGGAATGCAACTATTCTGTGTTGAGCGGTTAACAAAGAAACAGGTACTCCTATATGCTTCATTTGGAGTTATTTATGAAACTTTAGATGTTCTACAAATGTTGGGCTATATGTTTAGATTTTTAATACATAGTAAGGCTGCACAATGAGACTCTAATGATGATATGAAAAAAGTCACATGAAATGCAGGAGCTCTGCTTTGTTTTCTGCGCAGGCTGTAAACACTCCAATAGTCTCTCATTCACAATTTGACAAGCACTTGATAACGCCAAGAATTGCACAGCGGCATTCCCTTTGTGGCCGTAAAGCACCCTTTTTCGGGCCGGTGTGCTGTGTTGTACCCTTCTCCCTGAGTGTGCTGTGTTGTACCCTTCTCCCTGAGTGTGCTGTGTTGTACCCTTCTCCCTGAGTGTGCTGTGTTGTACCCTTCTCCCTGAGTGTGCTGTGTTGTACCCTTCTCCCTGAGTGTGCTGTGTTGTACCCTTCTCCCTGAGTGTGCTGTGTTGTACCCTTCTCCCTGAGTGTGCTGTGTTGTACCCTTCTCCCTGAGTGTGCTGTGTTGTACCCTTCTCCCTGAGTGTGCTGCGCAATCCGAAGCGCCTCTCACTCACACGGCTATCAGTCACGACTATCCATCACGTAATTGGGTCTTTCTCACAGGCTACAAGTGAAGACAGACACATCGGGGAAGTAACTGCGCAAGTCCTTATCCAATTCTAAGGTGCATATTGAAGATATTGGAAGAACTGTCCACATTTACTTTTAGTCAGCCAACAAGATGAGCAGGCCTAACGAACAGCAAAAGCACTAGCTTTTCAATCTACTATCCCCCATAGTACAAAAGTCAACCTATTCTATTCTGTGAAATAAATAAATATTCCCAACATAGTCTGTGACAGCTGTGGGATGCGATAGATACCAAATTAATACAAAACCGTTTTAATGCAATGTGGCTGAAGCAACAGATCAGAATGTTTAGCTTAAAATGTTGATAAACAATGAGGCTATTTCTTCACGATATAACCTTACCAATGTGCAGATGGCAGTAGGCTGTAAGCATGAATGTTCCAATAGCGGAAACAACATGATCAAAAGCAACCACAAATGCAAGTATGCATGTGATGCTTTAATTGTAAAGGTCAATTTTTATGGGGAAAATGATCTTTCCCCGAACTTGAAACTCACTGTGCTAATATATACCAGTTAGTCTCTACACCCGGATTAAAGTGCTTCATTTTAAGAAGGTATTTGGCCACTCTAGTTGCGATACAAACCTTGTTAAACCATATAGGTCTATGGGCTAGGCTACATGAGGTGTGATACTAACCTTATTAAAACATATAGGACTATGGGTTAGGCTACATGAGGTGTGATACTAACCTTATTAAAACATATAGGACTATGGGCTAGGCTACATTAGGTGTGATACTAACCTTATTAAAACCTATGGGCTAGGCTACATTAGGTGTGATACTAACCTTATTCAAACATATAGGACTATGGGCTAGGCTACATGATGTGTGATATTAACCTTATTAAAACCTATAGGACTATGGGCTAGGCTACATGAGGTGTGATACTAACCTTTTAAAACATATAGGACAATGGGCTAGGCTACATGAGGTGTGATACTAACCTTATTAAAACATATAGGACTATGGGCTAGGCTACATTAGGTATGATACTAACCTTATTCAAACATATAGGACTATGGGCTAGGCTACATGAGGTGTGATCCTAACCTTATTAAAACTTCTTTGGGGTAAGGGGCAGTATTTTCACGTCCGGATGAAAAGCATGCCCAGAGTAAACGGCCTGCTACAAAGCCATAAAAGCTAGAATATGCATACTATGAGTAGATCTGGATAGAAAACACTCTGAAGTTTCTAAACCTGTTTGAATGATGTCTATGAGTATAACATAACTTAAAATGAAGCACTTTAATCCGGGTGTAGAGACATACTGTTCGCTGCTCTGGCACCCCAATGGTGGAACAAACTCCCTCACGACGCCAGGTCAGCGGAGTCAATCACCACCTTCCGGAGACACCTGAAACCCCACCTCTTTAAGGAATACCTAGGATAGGATAAAGTAATCCTTCTAACCCCCCCCTCCCCCTTAAAAGAGTTAGATGCACTATTGTAAAGTGGTTGTTCCACTGGATATCATAAGGTGAATGCACCAATTTGTAAGTCGCTCTGGATAAGAGCGTCTGCTAAATGACTTAAATGTAAATGTAAATGTAATATGGCAGGCAAAAACCTGATAAAAAATCCAACCAGGAAGTGGGAAATCTGAGGTTGGTCGATTTTCAACTCAGCTCCTATTGAAGATACAGTGGGATATTGGTAATGTTGCACTTCCTAAGGCTTCCACTAGATGTCAACAGTCTTTAGAACCTTGTCTGATGCCTCTACCGTTTAGTCGGGCCGAAGGAGAGAGGAATGAGTCAGAGGTCTGCCAGCAGCCACGAGCTGACCATGCGCGTTCACATGAGAGTTTGCTCCCGTTCCATTGCTTTTCTGAAGACAAAGGAATTCTCCGGTTGGAACATTATTGAGGAATTATGTTAAAAACATCCCAAAGATTGATTCAATACATCGTTTCACATGTTTCTACTGACTGTTACGGAACTTTTTGACATTTCGTCTGCTTTTAGTGAATGCGCTTTGTGACTTTGGATTTGTTTACCAAACGCGCTGGATTGACACATCTCATTGCCCTTAGTTTGAAGATGTAATCCAGAGACAGGTGTTTTCTCCATCTCCTTAGCTATCAGACTCTAATTCCACTGATTTCAAAACTCGGCCCTCCAGAAAGTGGAGAGCATACACATAACGTTAGCTAGCGAGTCAGCCAATGGCTAATGCTAGCTAGCTAAGAGTACACTTTAACTTGATATTAGGTTTATGCAGATTACTACTCGATACGTTACAAAAAAAAGCCACGTTAGACAGGATTACCTAGACATACTGACCAGCTCAAATAGACAGAAACGTGCTATATGGCAGACAAATTCAAACTCATCTCTCGGCATGTCCAGTCCAATCATTTTATCAGCCAATCATGGCTAGCGGGAAGTTTGCTGACTTTTTCTGTGGCTAAACCAAATAGGCTGGTAATTTAACCATTTTATTCTTATTTACAGACGGCATACAAGTATGTTATTAAGGCACATGTTCGAGAAGGCAATTCTGCAAAAAGAAACGCATTTCTTAAAAAAATAAATGTACTTTCAGTGAAGTAGCGACCCGCGACATATGCCTAGTTTCCTGAAACTGGTCACATTTTGGCACCAAATGTCAATATGGGGAACTCTCAGAGTAATCAATGATTGAATATTATAAACTTACTTTGGTTGCACCGACAGAAGCCCTCTACATGATTTGAAAACAGGTGGTATTCAGTTTGTTGAATTCACATTTGAACTAAAAGCACTGGGTGAGCAGACTACAGTGGGCTTCTCTTTTCAGCTAATAATAGCAGATCTAAGAGTGGAGTTCAAATGAATTGGTACAAGATTACAACTGACAACATCGTATGACACCCCTGGCAGTATAGACAAATGTATGACGATAACGCTTAGAAATTATGGGAGGTATTATGGGTATTACCTGAGCAGGGCTGATGATGTAGTCATTCAAACATCACTTTAGCACATGTTTACTCCTGAACTTCTTTAGGCTTGCCATAACAAAGGGGCTGAATACTTATTGACTGAAGACTTATACAGAAGAAGAATAGGGACCACAGGGACCACGCAGCCGTCAATACCGCTCAGGGAGGAGACGCTTTCTGTCTCCTAGAGATGAACGTACTTTGGTGCGAAAAGTGCAAATCAATCCCAGAACAAAAGCAAAGGACTGTGTGAAGATACTGGAGGAAACAGGTACAAAAGTATCTATATCCACAGTAAAACGAGTCCTACATCGACATAACCTGAAAGGCCACTCAGCAAGGAAGAAGCCACTGCTCCAAAACTGCCATAAAAAAGCCAGACTACAGTTTGCAACTGCACATGGGGACAAAGACCGTACATTTTGGAGAAATGTCCTCTGGTCTGATGAAACAAAAATAGAACTGTTTGGCCATAATGACCATCGTTATGTTTGGAGGTTAAAGGGGGATGCTTGCAAGCTGAAGAACACCATCCCAACCGTGAAGCACGGGGGTGGCAGCATCATCTTGTGGGGGTGCTTTGCTACAGGAGGGACTGGTGCACTTCACAAAATAGATGGCATCATGAGGTAGGAAAATTATCATGAGGAAGTAAAAGTAAAGAAATAAAAGCTGAAATAAATCATTCTCTTTACTATTATTCTGACAGTTCACATTCTTAAAAGAAAGTGGTGATCCTAACTGACCTAAGACAGGGAATGCGTCCTCCAAAACATGACCCGTGTCACGTTCCTGACCTGTTTTCTTTTGTCTTGTATTTATTTAGTTGGTCAGGGCGTGAGTTGGGTGGGTTTGTCTATGTGTGATTTTCTATGTTGGGATTTTGTGTTCGGCCTGGTATGATTCTCAATCAGAGGCAGCTGTCAATCGTTGTCCCTGATTGAGAATCATACTAAGGCAGCCGGGGTTTCACGTGTGTTTTGTGGGTGTTTGTTTCCGTGTTTGTGTTTTTCACCACACGGTACTGTATAGGTTTCTGCACTTCGTTTATTTGTTTTGTAATTCAGTGTTCAGGTTTGTTATATTAAATCATTATGAACACTAACCACCCCGCGTATTGGTCCGATCCGTCTCGCCTCTCCTCGTCCGAGGAGGAGGAAGGATATGAAAGCCGTTACAACCCGCCAAATCGTTCTTCTTCTCTTCTTGGCTAAGGTGTAAACTTCCGACTTCAACTGTATATAACATCCGCCCGCTTAACCTGGAAGCCAGCCGCACCAATGTGTTGGAGGAAACACCGTTCAACCAGCGACCGAAGTCACTTTACATCTTATTATAATTTTCTCCATGGCTCAGGAGGCAATTTGTCACTTCAAGCTCAAATATATCATACTTTGACTAAAACTATTACTTAAATTGTTGTGCAACATCATAGCTCTGGCAATCGTCTTTCAGCTCGAAAAAGTGTAATTCTACTGGTGTGGGTGTTTGAACCATCAGCCCAATCGAACCATTTAGACTGAGTATGCCTGATGGAGCTAACTGACTGTGTTTTAATATGACCTCCTTCATCTCCTGACCCTGTCTGATTAGTCGTAATAACCCAGAAGAAGACACGTCATCTCTCCTCATTAGCTCCCTATGTCTGTCTGTTCTCTGCAGCAGACAGGCAGACAGAACATCTAGCAGAGGTGCCAGGTTCACAGCTGTCTGTCTTACACTGTATCTGAGCTACAACTGTAGCCATGACAACACACGGTAGATGAGTTGGTACCATATATTGTTATGGCATGACAACCAATGGTAGAGCAGTTGGTAACATAAGGTATCTAAAGTAGATAGGTATGATATAGCAGTGTAACCATGGACCTTTCGTTAGCATACCAAATACAAAGTGGAACACAACGATGCAACTGACCAAGAGAAAAATGGGGAGAAGGTCAACAGCATATATTATTAGGTAGAGTACCAACATGGTTTCAAAAGGGGTTTTTGGCTGTCCCCATAGCAGAATCCTTTAGGGTTCCAGGGAGAACCCTTCTTGGTTCCAGATAGAACCCTTTTGCGTTCCATGTAGTTCTACATGGAACCCAGAATGGTTCTACCTGGAACCAAAAAGGGTTCTTCAAAAGGTTATCCTATGGGAACAGCTGAAGATCCCCTTTAGGTTCTAGATGCTGTAGCACCTTTCTTTCTAAGACTGTCGAGGCTAGATTTAGTTAGCTACAGCTTTACTATTTAGAGGAGTTGATTACATTCAGTTATCTCTCTCTCTATCGCTCTCTTTGAATTTCTCTCTGTCCTGCTCGCTCTCTCTCTCGCTCTCTCTCTCTCTCTCTCTCTCTCTCTCTCTCTCTCTCTCTCTCTCTCTCTCTCTCTCTCTCCTCTCTCCTCTCTCCTCTCTCTCTCTCTCTCCCCTCTCTCCTCTGTCTCCTCTCTCCTGCTCCCTCCTCTGTCTCCTCTCTCCTCTGTCTCCTCTCTCCTGCTCCCTCCTCTGTCTCCTCTCTCCTCTGTCTCCTCTCTCCTCTGTCTCCTCTGTCTCCTCTCTCCTCTGTCTCCTCTCTCCTGCTCCCTCCTCTGTCTCCTCTCTCCTCTGTCTCCTCTCTCCTGCTCCCTCCTCTGTCTCCTCTCTCCTCTGTCTCCTCTCTCCTTTCTCCTTCTGTGGCTCTCCTCTTGAACAGGTGGAACAGTAACCCCCCCCACCACCCACTCCAGGATGGTGTTTCTCTCTCAGGAGGGATTATAGTCAGTCGTCTATAATGACTGTGTAATAATTAATGGGATTAGCAGATTACACAGGCAACGTTCCAATCTCTCTGTGTCTAATCTCAGCCAGAGGCTAGACCTCCCTGCTGCTATCTATTAAGACACTAGATTTCCCTGTATGCCTCTAGAATATTTCTGACAGCAATAGTTAGTCAGTTAGGGTTATCTTTGGGTTTAGATTGTTTTACAGTATCTAGTTTACAGTTAAGGTATATCAGTGGAGGCTCCTCAGAAGAGGAAGGGGAGAACCATCCTCCTCAGTGAAAAAAAAAATATATATATGTACTGAAACATTTTAAAAAGTTATCATTTTTAGATAAAACTACACTAAATATATTCAGAAGTTACCAAATAATTGATTAAAGTACACTGTTTTGTAAATAAGGTCTACAGTAACTTCACCATGGTGTAGCCAGAGGACAGCTAGCTTCCATCCTCCTCTGGGTACATTGACTTCAATCCAAAACCTAGGAGGCTCGTAGGCCTCACCGCCCTCAATAGACATACATGGTAATTATGACCACTTTCAGAGGACTTCCACCTGCCAATTAAAGCTTTTGCAGTATGAACTGACATGTTGTCCGTCCAATCATAGAATTAGGATCAGAGAATCAACCTACTGTGTTGTATTGGGATTGCGCCCCAGAGCATTATGGGGGTTCTATGTGTTGAGAAGCTCGGTGTCACAGTTGGATAGAGATTGAGAGTGAAGAGAGAGAGTTAAGCGTTTTTTGGATATTATTCAATTCAAATACATTTTTTCAAATGACAAGAGACAGAGGAAGTATATTATAACTAGGACAGAAAGGCTTCTCAACAGTTTTTACCCCCAAGCCATAAGACTCCTGAACAGGTAATCAAATGGCTAAACGGACTATGTGCATTGTGTGCCCCCCCAACCCCTCTTTTTAAGCTGCTGCTACTCTCTGTTTATCATATATACACAGTCACTTTAACTATACATTCATGTATATACTACCTCAATTGTGCCCACCACCCAGTGCTCCCGTACATTGGCTAACCGGGCTATCTACATTGTGTCCCACCCACCACCCGCCAACCCCTCTTTTACGCTACTGCTACTCTCTGTTCATCATATATGCATAGTCACTTAACCATATCTACATGTACCTACTACCTCAATCAGCCTGACTAACCGGTGTCTGTATATAGCCTCACTACTGTATATAGCCTCGCTACTGTATATAGCCTCTCTACTGTATATAGCCTCGCTACTGTATATAGCCTGTCTTTTTACTGTTGTTTTATTTCTTTACCTACCTATTGTTCACCTAATACCTTTTTTGCACTGTTGGTTAGAGCTTGTAAGTAAAAGCATTTCACTGTAAGGTCTGTTATATTCGGCGCACGTGACAAATAAACTTTGATTTAATAACTGTTTACTTTGTTTTAGAATTTAATTTTTGTGTCCAGTTCGTGCAATTTATTTAAATATGGCTTGCTAACTTCCGTAGCAAGTAACAGTAGCTAGCAGCGTGCAGTTTTCTCCACCAGAATGTCCAACGCTGCCGAAAATGTTGTGGTCTTTTTGTTGAAGAACCCCTTTCATTTCTGCCTGTATTTCTGGCCTTGCCTGCTTTTTGGAAAGTCTGAGTCTTGGGCGAAAGGGAGGAACTGTGACCTGAAGAACATCGATCGTTCAGCTAAACAGAAAAACAAAAGCAGGGAGCATTGAAATGCTCACGTCAGATTCATGCTTCTGGGAAAAATAATGGACGGTATTCAAACTGCGCAACACAACGAGAAAGTAAGAAGAAACAGGGGCTTCTTAACACCACTGCATTCTGGGGGCTAGAATGATCTTTTAGAGGACACGACGAGAGGGAAAGTTTCGCTACCAATGGCAACTACGAGGAGCTTGCTGCGGAAATAGTACGTTATGATATGTTACTTGCTGAAATACAGCATTTTCTCTGGGATGTCGAAATCAATTCAGAATGATTTGATAGCTTCCATCGCATCATCCATTAAAAGTGAGATTAAAAGAGAAGTGGACACAGTGAAGTTTTTCGCATTGCAAATGGATGAAACCATCAGCTGTCTCTCGCAGTTATCAGTTATCATCAGTGGATGATCAGGGCTTTATTTAGGAACGTGTCTTGGGCAACTTTGATGTGTTACGTGAGCGAGATGCACAGTCTGTGTTTGACTTTCTGAAATTCTGAGATGTCTGAGTTTAACGTCACGAAGAACCTTGTTGCCCAAACCTATGACGGTGCTGCTGTAATGGCTTCTGACTGAAATGGCCTGCAGGCAAACGTAAGAGAAGTAGCGCCGAGTGCCACTTTAGTGCATTGCTATTCCCAGTTCTGAGTCGGAGCACCAAGTTCATTCCCAAAGTTTTCTTTGCGACGCTGGGCGGCTTCAAACACTTTTTTTTGCAAGTCGACCAAGAGGGTGATGTTGCTTGAACAGGCCGGACGTGCAAGTTGGAATTTCACTTCTAGAAACTGTCAAAACTGTGTCACAAAAAACCTGTGAGCAACTTCACCCATATTCAGCCAATCCCTGTACAGCACTTTGAGATATCAGCTGATGTAAGAAGGACTTTATAAATACATTTGATTTGATATCATAGAGCACCATGGATGGTGATACTGTGTCATGTGCAAATGGGTTCAAAGTAAAACTGGAAGATTTTGATTACGTTTTTTGACTTCTAACTTTTGAGGAGATATTTGCTCACGTACTGTAGATGTTATGTTTGACATAGTGCAGCAGAAAGCTGTGGACGTAGTCTACTGCAAGAGAAGAATAGAGAATCTCACAAGCAGAATGGAGGAGCACAAGTCTCATGTAGCCAACAGTGCCATATATGAGAAAGCACTAAGCATTACAGAGGATCCGTAGACCATGCACAGGAGGAAGTGTTCGGCAAGGCACTCAGGATGTAGGGCACACCTACAAGGCACCGTATGACTCGATTCATGATAAACATCAAGTCTCAGATTGCACAGCGGTACAAAAGCCTGGACAGCATGAGATTCCTGGAGTTGTTAAATGGTAGTACATTTCCAGGTGATGCTTTGACGAGGAGATTCACTGGGAACATTGCAAAGTAGTTTCACACAATCCTGCACTATATGAGTAGTGGACTTGATGAAGAGGTGCCTAAGCTGTATAGGCTCATGTGCCCAATCCTGCACTATATGAGTAGTGGACTTGATGAAGAGATGCCTAAGCTGTACAGGCTCATGTGTCTAGTTGCTACTATGGGGGCAACATCAGCTGGTGTGGAGCGAAACTTCTCCTGCCTCAAGAGGCTGAACACTATGGGACAAGAGAGACTGAGGAACCTCGCAGCCCTGTCTATAGAGAGGATCATTATTAAATCACTGTTTATTTTTTATTTATCCTTTATTTAACCAGGTAGGCCAGTTGAGAACAAGTTCTCATTTACAACTGCGACCTGGCCAAGATAAAGCAAAGTACTGTAGAAAAATCCTCACTGGTACGAGAAGGCCTTCGACCAATTTGCCAACCAGACTATGAGAAGAATGGACCTCATCTTGAAAGTAAGGCTTTAACATGTTTTTTTCCCCATTATAATACTGTTTAAATTAGTTTAATGGTTAAAAAAAATTGGTATTGCATTGATATTCATTTTAATTTAGTTTTCAACAGCAGTTCCCCCATGCTCATCCCATGGCCCTCTGGAGAACTGAGCGGTTTGTACCCCTCTGGAGAACTGAGCGGTCTGTACCCCTCTGGAGAACTGAGTGGTCTGTACCCCTCTGGAGAACTGAGTGGTCTGTACCCCTCTGGAGAACTGAGTGGTCTGTACCCCTCTGGAGAACTGAGTGGTCTGTACCCCTCTGAAGAACTGAGTGGTCTGTACCCCTCTGGAGAACTGAGCGGTCTGTACCCCTCTGGAGAACTGAGCGGTCTGTACCCCTCTGAAGAACTGAGTGGTCTGTACCCCTCTGAAGAACTGAGTGGTCTGTACCCCTCTGGAGAACTGAGTGGTCTGTACCCCTCTGGAGAACTGAGCGGTCTGTACCCCTCTGGAGAACTGAGCGGTTTGTACCCCTCTGGAGAACTGAGCGGTCTGTACCCCTCTGGAGAACTGAGTGGTCTGTACCCCTCTGGAGAACTGAGTGGTCTGTACCCCTCTGAAGAACTGAGCGGTCTGTACCCCTCTGGAGAACTGAGCGGTCTGTACCCCTCTGGAGAACTGAGCGGTCTGTACCCCTCTGGAGAACTGAGCGGTCTGTACCCCTCTGGAGAACTGAACGGGGTGTACCCCTCTGGAGAACTGAGCGGTCTGTACCCCTCTGGAGAACTGAACGGGGTGTACCCCTCTGGAGAACTGAGTGGTCTGTACCCCTCTGGAGAACTGAGCGGTCTGTACCCCTCTGGAGAACTGAACGGGGTGTACCCCTCTGGAGAACTGAGCGGTCTGTACCCCTCTGGAGAACTGAACGGGGTGTACCCCTCTGGAGAACTGAGTGGTCTGTACCCCTCTGGAGAACTGAGTGGTCTGTACCCCTCTGGAGAACTGAACGGGGTGTACCCCTCTGGAGAACTGAGTGGTCTGTACCCCTCTGGAGAACTGAGTGGTCTGTACCCCTCTGGAGAACTGAACGGGGTGTACCCCTCTGGAGAACTGAGTGGTCTGTACCCCTCTGGAGAACTGAACGGGGTGTACCCCTCTGGGGAACTGAGTGGTCTGTACCCCTCTGGAGGACTGAGTGGTCTGTACCCCTCTGGAGAACTGAACGGTTTGTACCCCTCTGAAGAACTGAGTCCCCTTGTCCCCTGCTATCTGTTATTCCCCATTTTCCATACGCCCTTTCATCCACAGGCACATTAAAATAATTTATCTTTGATGATTTTTCAACAGTTAAACTCTATAGTTTTACAGTATCTAGTTTACAGTTCAGCTCTATAGTTTTACAGTAGCTAGTTTACAGTTAAACTCTATAGTTTTACAGTATCTAGGTTACATTTAAACTGTATTGTTTTACAGTAGCTCTTTTAAAATTAAGTTCTTATTTTTACAGTAGCTAGTTTACAGTTCAGCTCTATAGTTTTACAGTAGCTAGTTTACAGTTCAGCTCTATAGTTTTACAGTAGCTAGTTTACAGTTCAGCTCTATAGTTTTACAGTAGCTAGTTTACAGTTCAACTCTATAGTTTTACAGTATCTAGGTTACAGTTCAACTCTATAGTTTTACAGTATCTAGGTTACAGTTCAGCTCTATAGTTTTACAGTATCTAGTTTACAGTTCAACTCTATAGTTTTACAGAAGCTAGTTTACAGTTCAACTCTATAGTTTTACAGTATCTAGTTTACATTTAAATTGTATTGTTTTACAGTAGATCTTTTAAAATTAAGTTCTTATTTTTACAGTAGCTAGTTTACAGTTCATCTCTATTGTATTACCGTTAATTACAGGTTTGGTTTGACTTTTGAGGGACTAAATTGCCATGTTTTTTACTCATTCTCTACACATATTCACAAGCCACTCTTTATCTTGTCGTACACATTGTAAAGTGTTGTTTATCTTTGTTGTAGATCCAGAGGTGTAATTATAAATTATATTATTATTAATTATATATTGTACACTAAACTCTCCATACAACAGACTTGTAGTTAAGGACTCTAGTGTGGTAGAGAGGGAGGTGTAGAACAGAGAGGGGAGGAGAGGGAGGTGTAGAACAGAGAGGGGGAGGAGAGGGAGGTGTAGAAGAGAGAGGGGAGGAGAGGGAGGTGTAGAACAGAGAGGGGAGGAGAGGGAGGTGTAGAACAGAGAGGGGAGGAGAGGGAGGTGTAGAACAGAGAGAGGGGAGGAGAGGGAGGTAGAGAACAGAGAGGGGAGGAGAGGGAGGTGTAGAACAGAGAGGGGAGGAGAGGGAGGTGTAGAACAGAGAGGGGAGGAGAGGGAGGTGTAGAACAGAGAGAGGGGAGGAGAGGGAGGTGTAGAACAGAGAGGGGAGGAGAGGGAGGTGTAGAACAGAGAGGGGAGGAGAGGGAGGGGTAGAACAGAGAGGGGAGGAGAGGGAGGTGTAGAACAGAGAGAGGGGAGGAGAGGGAGGTGTAGAACAGAGAGGGGAGGAGAGGGAGGTGTAGAACAGAGAGGGGAGGAGAGGGAGGTGTAGAACAGAGAGGGGAGGAGAGGGAGGTGTAGAACAGAGAGGGGGAGGAGAGGGAGGTGTAGAACAGAGAGGGGAGGAGAGGGAGGTGTAGAAGAGAGAGGGGAGGAGAGGGAGGTGTAGAACAGAGAGGGGAGGAGAGGGAGGTGTAGAACAGAGAGGGGAGGAGAGGGAGGTGTAGAACAGAGAGGGGAGGAGAGGGAGGTGTAGAACAGAGAGGGGGAGGAGAGGGAGGTGTAGAACAGAGAGGGGAGGAGAGGGAGGTGTAGAAGAGAGAGGGGAGGAGAGGGAGGTGTAGAACAGAGAGTGGAGGAGAGGGAGGTGTAGAAAAGAGAGGGGAGGAGAGGGAGGTGTAGAACAGAGAGGGGAGGAGAGGGAGGTGTAGAAGAGAGAGGGGAGGAGAGGGAGGTGTAGAACAGAGAGGGGAGGAGAGGGAGGTGTAGAACAGAGAGGGGGAGGAGAGGGAGGTGTAGAACAGAGAGGGGAGGAGAGGGAGGTGTAGAACAGAGAGGGGAGGAGAGGGAGGTGTAGAACAGAGAGGGGAGGAGAGGGAGGTGTAGAACAGAGAGGGGAGGAGAGGGAGGTGTAGAACAGAGAGGGGAGGAGAGGGAGGTGTAGAACAGAGAGTGGAGGAGAGGGAGGTGTAGAAAAGAGAGGGGAGGAGAGGGAGGTGTAGAACAGAGAGGGGGAGGAGAGGGAGGTGTAGAACAGAGAGGGGAGGAGAGGGAGGTGTAGAACAGAGAGGGGAGGAGAGGGAGGTGTAGAACAGAGAGGGGAGGAGAGGGAGGTAGAGAACAGAGAGGGGAGGAGAGGGAGGTGTAGAACAGAGAGGGGAGGAGAGGGAGGTGTAGAACAGAGAGGGGAGGAGAGGGAGGTGTAGAAGAGAGAGGGGAGGAGAGGGAGGTGTAGAACAGAGAGGGGAGGAGAGGGAGGTGTAGAACAGAGAGGGGAGGAGAGGGAGGTGTAGAACAGAGAGGGGAGGAGAGGGAGGTGTAGAACAGAGAGGGGAGGAGAGGGAGGTGTAGAAGAGAGAGGGGAGGAGACGGAGGTGTAGAACAGAGAGGGGGAGGAGAGGGAGGTGTAGAACAGAGAGGGGAGGAGAGGGAGGTGTAGAAGAGAGAGGGGAGGAGAGGGAGGTGTAGAACAGAGAGTGGAGGAGAGGGAGGTGTAGAACAGAGAGGGGAGGAGAGGGAGGTGTAGAAGAGAGAGGGGAGGAGCGGGAGGTGTAGAACAGAGAGGGGAGGAGAGGGAGGTGTAGAACAGAGAGGGGAGGAGAGGGAGGTGTAGAACAGAGAGGGGGAGGAGAGGGAGGTGTAGAAGAGAGAGGGGAGGAGAGGGAGGTGTAGAACAGAGAGGGGGAGGAGATGGAGGTGTAGAACAGAGAGTGGAGGAGAGGGAGGTGTAGAACAGAGAGGGGAGGAGAGGGAGGTGTAGAAGAGAGAGGGGAGGAGAGGGAGGTGTAGAACAGAGAGGGGAGGAGAGGGAGGTGTAGAACAGAGAGGGGAGGAGAGGGAGGTGTAGAACAGAGAGGGGAGGAGAGGGAGGTGTAGAACAGAGAGGGGGGGGAGAGGGAGGTGTAGAACAGAGAGGGGGAGGAGAGGGAGGTGTAGAACAGAGAGGGGAGGAGAGGGAGGTGTAGAAGAGAGAGGGGAGGAGAGGGAGGTGTAGAACAGAGAGGGGAGGAGAGGGAGGTGTAGAACAGAGAGGGGAGGAGAGGGAGGTGTAGAACAGAGAGGGGAGGAGAGGGAGGTGTAGAACAGAGAGGGGAGGAGAGGGAGGTGTAGAAGAGAGAGGGGGAGGAGAGGGAGGTGTAGAAGAGAGAGGGGAGGAGAGGGAGGTGTAGAACAGAGAGGGGAGGAGAGGGAGGTGTAGAACAGAGAGGGGAGGAGAGGGAGGTGTAGAACAGAGAGGGGAGGAGAGGGAGGTGTAGAACAGAGAGGGGAGGAGAGGGAGGTGTAGAAGAGAGAGGGGAGGAGAGGGAGGTAGAGAACAGAGAGGGGAGGAGAGGGAGGTGTAGAACAGAGAGGGGAGGAGAGGGAGGTAGAGAACAGAGAGGGGAGGAGAGGGAGGTAGAGAACAGAGAGGGGAGGAGAGGGAGGTAGAGAACAGAGAGGGGAGGAGAGGGAGGTGTAGAACAGAGAGGGGAGGAGAGGGAGGTGTAGAACAGAGAGGGGAGGAGAGGGAGGTGTAGAAGAGAGAGGGGAGGAGAGGGAGGTAGGGAACAGAGAGGGGAGGAGAGGGAGGTGGAGAACAGAGAGGGGAGGAGAGGGAGGTGTAGAACAGAGAGGGGAGGAGAGGGAGGTAGAGAACAGAGAGGGGAGGAGAGGGAGGTGTAGAACAGAGAGGGGAGGAGAGGGAGGTGTAGAACAGAGAGGGGAGGAGAGGGAGGTGTAGAACAGAGAGGGGAGGAGAGGGAGGTGTAGAACAGAGAGGGGAGGAGAGGGAGGTGTAGAACAGAGAGAGGGGAGGAGAGGGAGGTGTAGAACAGAGAGGGGAGGAGAGGGAGGTGTAGAACAGAGAGGGGAGGAGAGGGAGGTGTAGAACAGAGAGGGGAGGAGAGGGAGGTAGAGAACAGAGAGGGGAGGAGAGGGAGGTGTAGAACAGAGAGGGGAGGAGAGGGAGGTGTAGAACAGAGAGGGGGAGGAGAGGGAGGTAGAGAACAGAGAGGGGAGGAGAGGGAGGTGTAGAACAGAGAGGGGAGGAGAGGGAGGTAGAGAACAGAGAGGGGAGGAGAGGGAGGTGTAGAACAGAGAGGGGAGGAGAGGGAGGTGTAGAACAGAGAGGGGGAGGAGAGGGAGGTGTAGAACAGAGAGGGGAGGAGAGGGAGGTGTAGAACAGAGAGGGGAGGAGAGGGAGGTGTAGAACAGAGAGGGGAGGAGAGGGAGGTAGAGAACAGAGAGGGGAGGAGAGGGAGGTGTAGAACAGAGAGGGGAGGAGAGGGAGGTGTAGAACAGAGAGGGGAGGAGAGGGAGGTAGAGAACAGAGAGGGGAGGAGAGGGAGGTGTAGAACAGAGAGGGGAGGAGAGGGAGGTGTAGAACAGAGAGGGGGAGGAGAGGGAGGTGTAGAAGAGAGAGGGGAGGAGAGGGAGGTGTAGAACAGAGAGGGGAGGAGAGGGAGGTGTAGAACAGAGAGGGGAGGAGAGGGAGGTGTAGAACAGAGAGGGGAGGAGAGGGAGGTGTAGAACAGAGAGGGGAGGAGAGGGAGGTGTAGAACAGAGAGAGGGGAGGAGAGGGAGGTGTAGAACAGAGAGGGGAGGAGAGGGAGGTGTAGAACAGAGAGGGGAGGAGAGGGAGGTGTAGAACAGAGAGGGGAGGAGAGGGAGGTAGAGAACAGAGAGGGGAGGAGAGGGAGGTGTAGAACAGAGAGGGGAGGAGAGGGAGGTGTAGAACAGAGAGGGGGAGGAGAGGGAGGTAGAGAACAGAGAGGGGAGGAGAGGGAGGTGTAGAACAGAGAGGGGAGGAGAGGGAGGTAGAGAACAGAGAGGGGAGGAGAGGGAGGTGTAGAACAGAGAGGGGAGGAGAGGGAGGTGTAGAACAGAGAGGGGGAGGAGAGGGAGGTGTAGAACAGAGAGGGGAGGAGAGGGAGGTGTAGAACAGAGAGGGGAGGAGAGGGAGGTGTAGAACAGAGAGGGGAGGAGAGGGAGGTAGAGAACAGAGAGGGGAGGAGAGGGAGGTGTAGAACAGAGAGGGGAGGAGAGGGAGGTGTAGAACAGAGAGGGGAGGAGAGGGAGGTAGAGAACAGAGAGGGGAGGAGAGGGAGGTGTAGAACAGAGAGGGGAGGAGAGGGAGGTGTAGAACAGAGAGGGGAGGAGAGGGAGGTAGAGAACAGAGAGGGGAGGAGAGGGAGGTAGAGAACAGAGAGGGGAGGAGAGGAAGGTGTAGAAGAGAGAGGGGAGGAGAGGGAGGTGTAGAAGAGAGAGGGGAGGAGAGGGAGGTGTAGAACAGAGAGGGGAGGAGAGGGAGGTGTAGAACAGAGAGGGGAGGAGAGGGAGGTGTAGAACAGAGAGGGGAGGAGAGGGAGGTGTAGAACAGAGAGGGGAGGAGAGGGAGGTAGAGAACAGAGAGGGGAGGAGAGGGAGGTGTGGAACAGAGAGGGGAGGAGAGGGAGGTGTAGAACAGAGAGGGGAGGAGAGGGAGGTGTAGAACAGAGAGGGGAGGAGAGGGTTGTTGTGAATTTGACGGGGGTTATGTGCAGGCTGGGGTATGGTAATGGGTGAGAGTAGAAGGGAGCAGGAGGGGAGGAAGAGGAGGAGAGGAGGAGGGAGGAGTAGGCAGGGAGGGAATAGGATGTTCTCGTTGGAGCGTTGGACAGCCTCTAGATGAAACAGACACAAAGGGGATTACCC
>NC_052309.1:243172-246078 GCF_016432855.1 Salvelinus namaycush
GTGTGTGTGTGTGTCTCGGCGTGTGTTCGCACAGCCATGCTCATTCAGCAGCTTGGAGCAGATTAGAGTAGAGTGGAGCAGAGTGGAGTGGAGCAGAGTGGAGTGGAGTGGATCAGAGTGGAGTGGAGCAGAGTAGAGTAGATCAGAGTAGAGTAGAGTAGAGTGGAGCAGATTAGAGTGGAGCAGATTAGAGTAGAGTAGATCAGAGTAGAGCAGAGTGGAGCAGAGTAGAGTGGATCAGAGTGGAGTGGAGCAGAGTGGTGTAGAGTAGATCAGAGTAGAGCAGAGTGGAGTAGAGCAGAGTAGAGTGGAGCAGAGTGGAGTGGAGCAGAGTGGTGTAGAGTAGATCAGAGTAGATCAGAGTGGAGTAGAGCAGAGTAGAGTGGAGCAGAGTGGAGTAGAGTAGATCAGAGTAGAGCAGAGTGGAGCAGAGTAGAGTAGAGTGGAGCAGAGTGGAGTGGAGCAGAGTGGTGTAGAGTAGATCAGAGTAGATCAGAGTGGAGTAGAGCAGAGTAGAGTGGAGCAGAGTGGAGTAGAGTGGAGTAGAGTGGAGCAGATTAGAGTAGAGTGGAGCAGAGTGGAGTGGAGCAGAGTGGTGTAGAGTAGATCAGAGTAGAGTGGAGCAGAGCGGAGCAGAGTGGAGTGGAGCAGAGTGGAGTAGAGTAGAGCAGTGGAGTAGAGTAGAGTGGAGCAGATTAGAGTAGAGTAGATCAGAGTAGAGCAGAGTGGAGCAGAGTAGAGTAGAGTGGAGCAGAGTGGTGTAGAGTAGATCAGAGTAGAGCAGAGTGGAGTAGAACAGAGTAGAGTGGAGCAGAGTGGAGTAGAGTGGAGTAGAGTGGAGTAGATTAGAGTAGATCAGAGTAGAGTAGAGTGGAGCAGAGTGGAGTGGAGCAGAGTGGTGTAGAGTAGATCAGAGTAGAGTGGAGCAGAGTGGAGTGGAGCAGAGTGGAGTAGAGCAGTGGAGTAGAGTGGAGCAGATTAGAGTAGAGTAGATCAGAGTAGAGTGGAGCAGGTTGGAGTGGAGCAAAGTGGTGTAGAGTAGATCAGAGTAGAGTGGAGCAGAGTGGAGCGGAGCAGAGTGGAGTGGAGCAGAGTGGAGTAGATCAGAGTAGAGCAGAGTGGAGCAGATTAGAGTAGATCAGAGTAGAGCAGAGTGGAGCAGAGTGGAGCAGATTAGAGTAGAGCAGAGTGGAGCAGAGTGGAGCAGAGTGGAGCAGATTAGAGTAGATCAGAGTAGAGCAGATTAGAGTAGAGTAGATCAGAGTAAGAGTGGAGCAGAGTGGAGCAGATTAGAGTAGATCAGAGTGGAGCAGATTAGAGTAGAGTAGATCAGAGTAGAGTGGAGCAGGTTGGAGTGGAGCAAAGTGGTGTAGAGTAGATCAAGTAGAGCGGAGCAGAGTGGAGCGGAGCAGAGTGAGTGGAGCAGAGTGGAGTAGATCAGAGTAGAGCAGAGTGGAGCAGATTAGATAGATCAGAGTAGAGCAGAGTGGAGCAGAGTGGAGCAGATTAGAGTAGAGCAGAGTGGAGCAGAGTGGAGCAGAGTGGAGCAGATTAGAGTAGATCAGAGTAGAGCAGATTAGAGTAGAGTAGATCAGAGTAAGAGTGGAGCAGATTAGAGTAGATCAGAGTGGAGCAGATTAGAGTAGATCAGAGTAGATCAGAGTGGAGCAGAGTGGAGCAGAGTAGAGTGGAGCAGATCAGAGTGGAGCAGAGTAGAGCAGATTAGAGTGGAGCAGAAAAGAGCAGAGTGGAGTAGAGTGGAGCAGTTTAGAGTGAAGCAGAATAGAGCAGAGTAGAGAAGATTAGAGTGGAGCAGAATAGAGCAGAGTGGAGCAGAAAAGAGCAGAGTGGAGCAGATTAGAGTGGAGCAGAATAGAACAGAGTGGAGTAGATTAGAGCAGAGTGGAGCAGAATAGAGCAGCGTGGAGTAGATTAGAGCAGAGTGGAGCAGATTAGAGTGGAGCAGAATAGAGCAGAGTGGAGCAGAAAATAGCAGAGTGGAGCAGAGTGGAGCAGAATAGAGCAGAGTGGAGTAGAGTGCAGCAGAATAGAGCAGAATAGAGCAGAGTGGAGCAGAAAAGAGCAGAGTGGAGCAGAATAGAGCAGAGTGGAGCAGAGTGGAGCAGAATAGAGCAGAGTGGAGTAGAGTGGAGCAGAATAGAGCAGAGTGGAGCAGAATAGAGCAGAGTGGAGCAGATTAGAGCAGATTGGAGCAGATTAGAGCAGAGTGGAGCAGATTAGAGCAGAGTGGAGCAGAGTGGAGCAGATTAGAGCAGAGTGGAGCAGATTAGAGCAGAGTGGAGCAGAATAGAGCAGAGTGGAGCAGAATAGAGCAGAGTGGAGCAGAGTGGAGCAGATTAGAGCAGAGCGGAGCAGAATAGAGCAGAGTGGAGTAGAGTGGAGTAGAGTGGAGCAGAATAGAGCAGAGTGGAGCAGAATAGAGCAGAGTGGAGTAGAGTGGAGCAGAATAGAGCAGAGTGGAGCAGATTAGAGCAGAGTGGAGCAGAGTGGAGCAGATTAGAGCAGAGTGGAGCAGAATAGAGCAGAGTGGAGCAGAGTGGAGCAGATTAGAGCAGAGTGGAGCAGATTGGAGCAGAGTGGAGCAGATTAGAGCAGAGTGGAGCAGAATAGAGCAGAGTGGAGCAGATTAGAGCAGAGTGGAGTAGAGTAAAGCAGGACAGAGGAATGTAACCAGAGCTGTTCTCACATGAAAGAGAGGCCTCTGGCTTGAGCCCCAAATGGCGTCCTAAATGGCGTCCTATTCCCTGTATAGTGCACTATTACTGATCAGGGCCTATAGGGGCCTATAGAGAGAATAGAGTAGTGCCATTTGGGACGCAGGCTCTGTGTGGGCTGGACTGAGGAACAGCAAAGCATCTCGTCTTAAAAGAATCCTGGTCTTAAGT